>NC_139829.1:35001111-35003611 GCF_963691815.1 Echiichthys vipera | reverse complement strand
TGGAGGGTCCAGACCCGGGCAGCAGAGGCTCTGGGGACGTGGAGCGTCTCCTCTCTGTGGGGGAAGGAGCCGGAGCTTGTGAGGGAGGTGGAGCTCCCAGTTAGATCTGGGGGGGCTCACCTCCACACACAGTCTGGATCTGGACCCGTGCTCCTGGATAGGGGCTGGACCCTGGTCTTCTCTGGAGGGGCCCAGGGTGTGAGGGGCCGGGCGGGTGTGGGGAGACTCTCAAACCCCCGGCTGAGCGCCGCGGTGTTGGAGTTGACCCCGGTGGACCAGAGGGTGGCCTCCTTACGCCTGCGGGTGGTGGGGGGGGGACTCTGACTGTTGTTGGTGCAGATGCAGCGAACAGCAGTTCAGAGTCTGGGGCCTTCTTGGAGACCCTGAATGGAGTCCTGCATGGGGCTCCAGTAGGGGACTCCACAGAGGCAAAGGTCCAGGATCCATGAGCTGCATCCACACATGCTGAAAGCTCTGGGTCTGGAGGGGCCGTCCTGGTCCTGGTCCTGGTCCTGGTCCACACGTCTCTGACACACTGGTGGAAGTCTGGGACAGAGCCGAGGGAGTGGCAGACCGGGGTGGTGGTTCCTGTTCAGAAAGGGGGACCAGAGGGTGTGAGCCAGTTCCAGGGGGATCACACTCCTCAGCCTCCCTGGTGAAGTCGACTCCAAGGTGCTGGAAAGGAGGTTGGTCCTGTAGAACCTCAGACTGAAGAGGAACCAGGTGGATCCAGTCCTGGACCTGGACCAGGACCAGGACCAGCTCTGCACTCTCCAGGATCCTGGAGGGGGTCTGGGAGTGGGCCCATCCGGTCTACATGTGCTTTGTGGATCTGGAGAAGGCCCATGACCGGGTCCCTGGAGATACTGTGGGAGGTGCTGGGGGAGTCTGGGGTGAGGGGGTCACTTCTGAGGGGGTCCAGTCTCTGTACCCCCAAAGAGAGAGCTGAGTCAGGATCCTGGGCAGTGAGTCGGAGTGGTTCCCGGTGGGGGTCGGCCTCCTCCAGGGGGGCACTCTGTCCCCAATCCTGTTTGTGGTTTTCATGGACAGGATATGGAGGCGTAGTGGTGGTGGGGAGGGGCTGCAGGTGGGTGGGCTGAGGATCTGGTCTCTGACGTGGTCCTGATGGCGTCGTGGGTCAGGGACCTTCAGCTCTCACTGGATCGGTTCACAGCCGAGTGTGAAACGGCCGGGATGAGGATCAGTGCACTAACTGTCTGTGTGTGTGTGTGTGTGCGTGTGTGTGTGTGTCTCTCTGTCTGTGTGTGTGTGTGTGTGTGTGTGTGTGTGTGTGTGTGTGTGAACCAGCAGGAGAATCTGGAGCTGAGACGACTGAAGACCGAAGAGATTTTACTGAAACAAAGACTGAACTCACTGTTCACACACACTGCATGACACACACACACACACACACACACACACACACTCACACACACACACACACACACACACACACACACACACTCAGAGACACACACACACACACACACACACACACACACACACACACACACACACACACACACACACACACACACACACACACACACACACACACACACACACACACACACACACACACACACACACACACACACACACACACACACACACACACGTTGGATAATAGTGAATAATGTTAAACTGTCGGTTCATGAGGAACTGATTCTTCCCGACGTCTGTGAAGGCAACACTGCGCTGCAGCTGGTGGTGCCTTCATGAAAACCTGTAAAAACAACTTTTATCTTTGAATGAAGTCAAACAGAAATGTTCTGAGTGAAAGCGACGAACACAAGAAGTTATAACGAGGAAAAGTGTAAAAGAATAAAACACACGTGGAAATAAAGAGAATTATTAAACTATGCATTTTACTGCTTTATTATTAATGAAAAAATACCAGACAACAGCTAACGTTAGCTTCCTTTAGCATCAGGACAGAAGCTAGCGTTAGCTTCCTTTAGCATCAGGACAGAAGCTAGCATTAGCTTCCTTTAGCATCAGGACAGAAGCTAGCGTTAGCATCTGTCAGATGTTTTGATGTTGAGTCGTTTTGTTTCTTTGTTTGAACAAAAACAGAACAAAAGTCTTTTTCTCTGAGTCGTTAAAGTCGGTGCTCACAACGCTCTGACCCCGAGCGACACGCCCACGGGAACACGCCACCCCCGGGAACACGCTCACGGGAACACGCCGCTCACGGGAACACGCCCACAGGAACACGCCACTCAGACGCTCACAGGAACACGATCAGTCCACAGGTTTATAAACTGCTGACGCTGCGTTCTGTCAGGACACAACAGTCCTCTGTCGTCACGGTTACTGTCGCCAGGCAACTGAGCACCTCAGAGCTGCAGCAGCTGCTGTCGACCTGCTGGAGGAGAGACTGACACACACACACACACACACACAGAGACACACACAGACACACACAGAGACACACACACACACACACAGACACACACAGACACACAGGTGAGTGTCTTGTTGGTCTGAACCACAGACT
>NC_139829.1:34988611-34996111 GCF_963691815.1 Echiichthys vipera | reverse complement strand
CAGATACTAAGTGGGGCCGTAACTTTACTAATAGACGCGCAACAGTTACTAAGTGGGGCCGTAGGTATAGTAATATACGCGCAACAGTTACTAAGTGGAGCCGTAACTTTACTAATAGACGCGCAACAGTTACTGAGTAGGGCCGTAACTTTACTAATAGACGCGCAACAGTTACTAAGTGGGGCCGTAACTTTACTAATAGACGCGCAACAGTTACTAAGTGGGGCCGTAGGTACAGTAATAGACGCGCAACAGTTACTAAGTGGGGCCGTAGGTACACTAATAGACGCGCAACAGTTACTGAGTGGAGCCATAGGTACAGTAATAGACGCGCAACAGTTACTAAGTGGAGCCGTAACTTTACTAATAGACGCGCAACAGTTACTGGGTGGGGCCGTAGGTACAGTAATAGACGCGCAACAGTTACTAAGTGGGGCCGTAGGTACAGTAATAGACGCGCAACAGTTACTAAGTGGGGCCGTAGGTACACTAATAGACGCGCAACAGTTACTGAGTGGGGCCGTAGGTACACTAATAGACGCGCAACAGTTACTAAGAGGGGCCGTAACTTTACTAATAGACGCGCAACAGTTACTGAGTGGAGCCATAGGTACAGTAATAGACACGCAACAGTTACTAAGTGGGGCCGTAGGTACAGTAATAGACGCGCAACAGTTACTAAGTGGGGCCGTAGGTACAGTAATAGACGCGCAACAGTTACTAAGAGGGGCCGTAGGTACAGTAATAGACGCGCAACAGTTACTAAGTGGGGCCGTAGGTACAGTAATAGACGCGCAACAGTTACTAAGTGGGGCCGTAGGTACAGTAATAGACGCGCAACAGTTACTAAGTGGGGCCGTAGGTACACTAATAGACGCGCAACAGTTACTAAGAGGGGCCGTAACTTTACTAATAGACGCGCAACAGTTACTGAGTGGGGCCGTAGGTACAGTAATAGACGCGCAACAGTTACTAAGTGGGGCCGTAGGTACACTAATAGACGCGCAACAGTTACTAAGAGGGGCCGTAACTTTACTAATAGACGCGCAACAGTTACTGAGTGGAGCCGTAACTTTACTAATAGACGCGCAACAGTTACTGAGTGGGGCCGTAACTTTACTAATAGACGCGCAACAGTTACTGAGTGGGGCCGTAACTTTACTAATAGACGCGCAACAGTTACTAAGTGGGGCCGTAGGTATAGTAATATACGCGCAACAGTTACTAAGTGGAGCCGTAACTTTACTAATAGACGCGCAACAGTTACTGAGTGGGGCCGTAACTTTACTAATAGACGCGCAACAGTTACTAAGTGGGGCCGTAGGTATAGTAATAGACGCGCAACAGTTACTAAGTGGGGCCGTAGGTACAGTAATAGACGCGCAACAGTTACTGTGTGGGGCCGTAGGTACAGTAATAGACGCGCAACAGTTACTGAGTGGGGCCGTAACTTTACTAATAGACACGCAACAGTTACTAAGTGGGGCCGTAGGTATAGTAATAGATGCGCAACAGTTACTAAGTGGGGCCGTAGGTACAGTAATAGATGCGCAACAGTTACTGAGTGGAGCCGTAGGTACAGTAATAGACGCGCAACAGTTACTGTGTGGGGCCGTAGGTACAGTAATAGACGCGCAACAGTTACTGAGTGGGGCCGTAGGTACAGTAATAGACGCGCAACAGTTACTGAGTGAGGCCATAGGTACAGTAATAGACGCGCAACAGTTACTGAGTGAGGCCGTATGTACAGTAATAGACGCGCAACAGTTACTAAGAGGGGCCGTATGTATAGTAATAGACGCGCAACAGTTACTGAGTGGGGCCGTATGTACAGTAACAGACGGGCAACAGTTACTGAGTGGGGCCGTAGGTACACTAATAGACACGCAACAGTTACTGAGTGAGGCCGTAGGTACAGTAACAGACGCGCAACAGTTACTAAGTGGGGCCGTAGGTACACTAATAGACGCGCAACAGTTACTGAGTGAGGCCGTAGGTACAGTAACAGACGCGCAACAGTTACTGAGTGGGGCCGTAGGTACAGTAATAGACGCGCAAAAGGGGCCGTAGGTACAGTAACAGACGCGCAACAGTTACTAAGTGGGGCCGTAGGTACACTAATAGACGCGCAACAGTTACTAAGTGGGGCCGTAGGTACAGTAATAGACGCGCAGCAGTTACTGAGTGGGGCCGTAGGTATAGTAATAGACGCGCAACGGTTACTGAGTGGGGCCGTAGGTACAGTAATAGACGCGCAACAGTTACTAAGTGGGGCCGTAGGTACAGTAATAGACGCGCAACAGTTACTGAGTGGGGCCGTAGGTACAGTAATAGACACGCAACAGTTACTGAGTGGGGCCGTAGGTACAGTAATAGACGCGCAACAGTTACTGAGTGAGGCCGTAGGTACAGTAATAGACACGCAACAGTTACTGAGTGGGGCCGTAGGTACAGTAATAGACGCGCAACGGTTACTGAGTGGAGCCGTAGGTACAGTAATAGACGCGCAGCAGTTACTAAGTGGGGCCGTAGGTACAGTAATAGACGCGCAACAGTTACTGAGTGGGGCCGTAGGTACACTAATAGACGCGCAACAGTTACTGAGTGGGGCCGTAGGTACAGTAATAGACGCGCAGCAGTTACTAAGTGGGGCCGTAGGTACAGTAATAGACGCGCAAAAGTTACTGAGCTGCTGCTCCTGTTTGAAACTTCCTCTTTTCTTTTCACTTTTCTCATTTTTCACATGTTTTTGTAATATTCTGTGTTTTTATCTCGGATTTAATGCAGATGAGGAATTCCAGAGTTTAGATAAATGTTATTAATAAATAAATAAATCCATAAATGTTGTGTGAAGATGAAAGTGCTGTTAGAAAAATGTTGTTTAAATCAAGTTTGATGTGAGGGAAAACTCGTTTTCATCATTTCAGAGTGAAACAGCGAAAGATCCGCTAAAGATGAACGGACATCAGTGAATATGTTATATTATAAACATTTATATAACATCATAAACAACAACAGTTCAGACGGTTTTAATATAAATATGAAATCATTAAAGTCTCACCTCAGAGCCGCGGCGCCTCCTCCTCCTCCTCCTTCTTCTTCTTCTGTTCTTTCTTTCATTCTTTTAAATCCTTTAATTTAATTTAATTTGTATTTCTGTTATTTTCAGATTCGCGGCTCCGTCACTGAAACCCGCGGACGTTTTACCGGAGGGACCGCGAGTGTTCGGATAAACACCACCGACCGAGAACAAGCTCCGCACAAAGGTTCCGACCCCCGACAAGAGTCAACGACAGGATTCAACTATAATAATAATTATATATATAAACATTTATAAATATATTAATATATGTTTATGTATTTTGACGTATAATATATATTAATATATTTATATTATATTTAATGAAAGCAGCAGAATAAAGTTGATTTTAATTAAAACATGTTTGTATTTTTTGATCCACAAAAATATTTATTTGATCAAAATGACTAAAACCAGATTAGTTTGATTTATATTTTTATTTATTTATTTCTATTTATTCTTTATTGAAACGATCAACAACTGATACTGAACATGTTTAGATGTTTATTTTTATTTATTATTCATTCATGAAGTTTATTTACAGATTTATTTATTTATTATTTATTCTTTGTTTAAATGATCAACAGCTGACTGATGCTGAACATGTTTAGTTATAGATTTATTTTATTTTTTATTTGTTTATATTTATTTACATTTTTTAATTGTATTATTTATTCTTGATGTTTATTTACATGTTTATGTTTAGACCTTTTTCTCATTGTGAACAAACACATGAACTGAACTTAAACATGAAAAATAACCATGTGGATTATTTTTATTATTTTTATTATTTTGAGTCCAAAGGAAAAATTAAGATAACACTGATGACGTCACCGGCTCGGAGCCGCGGGTGCTCAGACACGTTGGAAACATCAGAGGACTCGAACACACGAGCTGCTGCCGCTCCAGTGTTTGTGGTGAACATTAGTGTCAGATTAAAACACAGTTAACCTGTGATTTACTGCTCTCACACACACACACACACACACACACACACACACACACACACACACACACACACACACACACAGAGAGAGAGACACACACACACACAGAGAACCACACACACACACAGACACACACACACAGAGAGAGAGACACACACACACACAGAGAACCACACACACACACACACACAGAGAGAGACACACACACACAGACACACACACACACAGAGAGAGAGAGAGAGAGACACACACACACACACAGACACACACACACACACACTTCAGAACACACACACACAGAGAGAGAGAGAGAGACACACACACACATCATAGTTCAAAGCGTAGGAAGTGTTCTGAAGTGTGTGTGTGTGTTCTGAAGTGTGTGTGTGTGTTCTGAAGTGTGTGTGTGTGTGTGTGTGTGTGTGTGTGTGTGTGTTCTGAAGTGTGTGTGTGTTCTGAAGTGTGTGTGTGTGTGTGTGTGTGTGTTCTGAAGTGTGTGTGTGTTCTGAAGTGTGTGTGTGTGTTCTAAAGTATGTGTGTGTGTGTGTGTGTGTGTTCTGATCTCCTGTCACACGTTGTAATTAACGCTCGTGTGTTTGAACCTCACGCTGCTCAAACAACAATTATTTCATCACATTAAAGTTTTTGTTCTTTTGTTCTTTTGTTTTAATGTTTCAGCTCCGAACGACGAGAACGTCAGACGCACTCGAGTGTTTCTGCTTAACGTCGACGTGGAACCAGAGGAAACGCTTCAAACGTCAAACACTCACAACGCTGAGACGAGGAGGCAGCAGCTGGTTAGGGTTAGCTCAGTTTAAGTTAGCCTAAACCGAGCTAACGTGAATATAAGCTAACCTACACCGTGGTTCAGGTTAGCTAAGGTTTAAATTAGGGTTAAAGTTTAAGTTAGCTAATATAGCTAATATTTAGGTTAGCACAGAGTTATTATTTAAGTGCTAGATGTTTAGGTTTGTTTAAATTAGCTTTAGCACACGTTTATGCTCCTAGAGGACACTTTAACACACGTTTATGCTCCTAGAGGACACTTTAACACACGTTTATGCTCCTAGAGGACACTTTAACACACGTTTATGCTCCTAGAGGACACTTTAGCACACGTTTATGCTCCTAGAGGACACTTTAACACACGTTTATGCTCCTAGGGGACACTTTAACACACGTTTATGCTCCTAGAGGACACTTTAACACACGTTTATGCTCCTAGAGGACACTTTAACACACGTTTATGCTCCTAGAGGACACTTTAACACACGTTTAGGCTCCTAGAGGACACTTTAACACACGTTTATGCTCCTAGAGGACACTTTAACACACGTTTATGCTCCTAGAGGACACTTTAACACACGTTTATGCTCCTAGAGGACACTTTAACACACATTTATGCTCCTAGAGGACACTTTAACACACGTTTATGCTCCTAGAGGACACTTTAGCACACGTTTATGCTCCTAGAGGACACTTTAGCACACGTTTATGCTCCTAGAGGACACTTTAACACACGTTTATGCTCCTAGAGGACACTTTAGCACACGTTTATGCTCCTAGAGGACACTTTAGCACACGTTTATGCTCCTAGAGGACACTTTAACACACGTTTATGTTCCTAGAGGACACTTTAGCACACGTTTATGTTCCTAGAGGACACTTTAACACACGTTCATGCTCCTAGAGGACACTTTAACACACGTTTATGCTCCTAGAGGACACTTTAACACACGTTTATGCTCCTAGAGGACACTTTAACACACGTTTATGCTCCTAGAGGACACTTTACCACACGTTTATGCTCCTAGAGGACACTTAAGCACACGTTTATGCTCCTAGAGGACACTTTAGCACACGTTTATGCTCCTAGAGGACACTTTAACACACGTTTATGCTCCTAGAGGACACTTTAACACACGTTTATGCTCCTAGAGGACACTTTAGCACACGTTTATGCTCCTAGAGGACACTTTAACACACGTTCATGCTCCTAGAGGACACTTTAACACACGTTTATGCTCCTAGAGGACACTTTAACACACGTTTATGCTCCTAGAGGACACTTTAACACACGTTTATGCTCCTAGAGGACACTTTAACACACGTTTATGCTCCTAGAGGACACTTTAGCACACGTTTATGCTCCTAGAGGACACTTTAACACACGTTTATGCTCCTAGAGGACACTTTAACACACGTTTATACTCCTAGAGGACACTTTAATACACGTTTATGCTCCTAGAGGACACTTTAGCACACGTTTATGCTCCTAGAGGACACTTTAACACACGTTTATGCTCCTAGAGGACACTTTAGCACACGTTTATGCTCCTAGAGGACACTTTAACACACGTTTATGCTCCTAGAGGACACTTTAGCACACGTTTATGCTCCTAGAGGACACTTTAACACACGTTTATGCTCCTAGAGGACACTTTAGCACACGTTTATGCTCCTAGAGGACACTTTAACACACGTTTATGCCCTAGAGGACACTTTAACACACGTTTATACTCCTAGAGGACACTTTAGCACACGTTTATGCTCCTACACTTTAACACACGTTTATGCTCCTAGAGGACACTTTAGCACATGTTTATGCTCCTAGAGGACACTTTAGCACACGTTTATGCTCCTAGAGGACACTTTAACACACGTTTATGCTCCTAGAGGACACTTTAACACACGTTTATGCTCCTAGAGGACACTTTAGCACACGTTTATGCTCCTAGAGGACACTTTAACACACGTTTATGCTCCTAGAGGACACTTTAACACACGTTTATGCTCCTAGAGGACACTTTAACACACGTTTATGCTGCTAGAGGACACTTTAGCACACGTTTATGCTCCTAGAGGACACTTTAGCACACGTTTATGCTCCTAGAGGACACTTTAACACACGTTTATGCTTCTAGAGGACACTTTAGCACACTTTTATGCTCCTAGAGGACACTTTAACACACGTTTATGCTCCTAGAGGACACTTTAGCACACGTTTATGCTCCCAGAGGACACTTTAACACACGTTTATGCTCCTAGAGGACACTTTAGCACACGTTTATGCTCCTAGAGGACACTTTAACACACGTTTATGCTCCTAGAGGACACTTTAGCACACGTTTATGCTCCTAGAGGACACTTTAACACACGTTTATGCTCCTAGAGGACACTTTAGCACACGTCTATGCTCCTAGAGGACACTTTAACACACGTTTATGCTCCTAGAGGACACTTAAACACGTATGTGGAAACCTTTCTATAAACATGAATCAAAGCTGAGTCGAGGTTCTTTTGTGTGAACAAACGTCGGCTGATTCGCAGAAAGATGACTCATCGTTTCCTCTGAAATGATTCTTCATGAAAGAAAGAACGTGAGCTTTTCATCCACTTCCTGTTTACTTTTCCACCCGACGCAGCTTCAGTCTGTCGGAGACACGAGCCGCCAGGAAATTAAAGAGCAGATAA
>NC_139829.1:34981111-34983611 GCF_963691815.1 Echiichthys vipera | reverse complement strand
AGACGGTTAAGTTTAGTCTCTAAAGGAGACGGTTAAGTTTAGACGACTAAAGGAGACGGTTAAGTTTAGACACTAAAGGAGACGGTTAAGTTTAGTCTCTAAAGGAGACGGTTAAGTTTAGACGACTAAAGGAGACGGTTAAGTTTAGACACTAAAGGAGACGGTTAAGTTTAGTCTCTAAAGGAGACGGTTAAGTTTAGTCACTAAAGGAGACGGTTAAGTTTAGACGACTAAAGGAGACGGTTAAGTTTAGACACTAAAGGAGACGGTTAAGTTTAGTCTCTAAAGGAGACGGTTAAGTTTAGTCACTAAAGGAGACGGTTAAGTTTAGTCACTAAAGGAGACGGTTAAGTTTAGTCTCTAAAGGAGACGGTTAAGTGTAGACCACTAAAGGAGACGGTTAAGTTTAGTCTCTAAAGGAGACGGTTAAGTGTAGACCACTAAAGGAGACGGTTAAGTTTAGTCACTAAAGGAGACGGTTAAGTTTAGACTAAAGGAGACGGATAAGTTTAGTCTCTAAAGGAGACCGTTAAGTTTAGTCTCTAAAGGAGACGGTTAAGTTTAGTCTCTAAAGGAGACGGTTAAGTTTAGTCTCTAAAGGAGACGGTTAAGTTTAGTCTCTAAAGGAGACGGTTAAGTTTAGTCTCTAAAGGAGACGGTTAAGTTTAGTCACTAAAGGAGACGGTTAAGTTTAGTCACTAAAGGAGACGGTTAAGTTTAGTCACTAAAGGAGACGGTTAAGTGTAGACACTAAAGGAGACGGTTAAGTTTAGTCACTAAAGGAGACGGTTAAGTGTAGACACTAAAGGAGACGGTTAAGTTTAGTCACTAAAGGAGACGGTTAAGTTTAGACACTAAAGGAGACGGTTAAGTTTAGTCTCTAAAGGAGACGGTTAAGTTTAGTCACTAAAGGAGACGGTTAAGTTTAGTCTCTAAAGGAGACGGTTAAGTTTAGTCACTAAAGGAGACGGTTAAGTTTAGTCTCTAAAGGCGACGGTTAAGTTTAGTCTCTAAAGGAGACGGTTAAGTTTAGTCACTAAAGGAGACGGTTAAGTTTAGTCACTAAAGGAGACGGTTAAGTTTAGTCACTAAAGGAGACGGTTAGGTTTAGTCTCTAAAGGAGACGGTTAAGTTTAGACACTAAAGGAGACGGTTAAGTTTAGTCGGCTAAAGGAGACGGTTAAGTTTAGTCACTAAAGGAGACGGTTAAGTTTAGTCACTAAAGGAGACGGTTAAGTTTAGTCTCTAAAGGAGACGGTTAAGTTTAGTCACTAAAGGAGACGGTTAAGTTTAGACGACTAAAGGAGACGGTTAAGTTTAGTCTCTAAAGGAGACGGTTAAGTTTAGTCACTAAAGGAGACGGTTAAGTTTAGACGACTAAAGGAGACGGTTAAGTTTAGTCACTAAAGGAGACGGTTAAGTTTAGACGACTAAAGGAGACGGTTAAGTTTAGTCTCTAAAGGAGACGGTTAAGTTTAGTCACTAAAGGTGACGGTTAAGTTTTGTCACTAAAGTTGACGGTTAAGTTTAGACCCTAAAGGAGACGGTTAAGTTTAGTCTCTAAAGGAGACGGTACAGTTTAGTCACTAAAGGAGACGGTTAAGTTTAGTCACTAAAGGTGACGGTTAAGTTTAGTCACTAAAGGAGACGGTTAAGTTTAGTCTCTAAAGGAGACGGTTAAGTTTAGTCACTAAAGGTGACGGTTAAGTTTAGTCACTAAAGGAGACGGTTAAGTTTAGTCTCTAAAGGAGACGGTTAAGTTTAGTCTCTAAAGGAGACGGTTAAGTTTAGTCTCTAAAGGAGACGGTTAAGTTTAGACACTAAAGGAGACGGTTAAGTTTAGTCTCTAAAGGAGACGGTTAAGTTTAGTCACTAAAGGAGACGGTTAAGTTTAGTCTCTAAAGGAGACGGTTAAGTTTAGACACTAAAGGAGACGGTTAAGTTTAGTCTCTAAAGGAGACGGTTAAGTTTAGACGACTAAAGGAGACGGTTAAGTTTAGACACTAAAGGAGACGGTTAAGTTTAGTCTCTAAAGGAGACGGTTAAGTTTAGACGACTAAAGGAGACGGTTAAGTTTAGACACTAAAGGAGACGGTTAAGTTTAGTCTCTAAAGGAGACGGTTAAGTTTAGTCACTAAAGGAGACGGTTAAGTTTAGTCACTAAAGGAGACGGTTAAGTTTAGTCTCTAAAGGAGACGGTTAAGTGTAGACCACTAAAGGAGACGGTTAAGTTTAGTCTCTAAAGGAGACGGTTAAGTGTAGACCACTAAAGGAGACGGTTAAGTTTAGTCACTAAAGGAGACGGTTAAGTTTAGACTAAAGGAGACGGTTAAGTTTAGTCTCTAAAGGAGACGGTTAAGTTTAGTCTCTAAAGGAGACGGTTAAGTTTAGACTAAAGGAGACGGTTAAGTTTAGTCTCTAAAGGAGACGGTTAAGTTTAGACTAAAGGAGACGGTTAAGTTTAGTCCCTAAAGGAGACGGTTAAGTTTAGTCCCTAAAG
>NC_139829.1:34971111-34976111 GCF_963691815.1 Echiichthys vipera | reverse complement strand
ACTGAGCCCAGTGTAAAGTCTGTTAATGTCCCACTGAGCCCAGTACAAAGTCTGTTAATGTCCCACTGAGCCCAGTGTAAAGTCTGTTAATGTCCCACTGAGCCCAGTGTAAAGTCTGTTAATGTCCACTGAGCCCAGTACAAAGTCTGTTAATGTCCCACTGAGCCCAGTGTAAAGTCTGTTAATGTCCCACTGAGCCCAGTGTAAAGTCTGTTAATGTCCACTGAGCCCAGTACAAAGTCTGTTAATGTCCCACTGAGCCCAGTGTAAAGTCTGTTAATGTCCCACTGAGCCCAGTGTAAAGTCTGTTAATGTCCACTGAGCCCAGTGTAAAGTCTGTTAATGTCCACTGAGCCCAGTGTAAAGTCTGTTAATGTCCACTGAGCCCAGTGTAAAGTCTGTTAATGTCCACTGAGCCCAGTGTAAAGTCTGTTAATGTCCACTGAGCCCAGTGTAAAGCCTGTTAATGTCCCACTGAGCCCAGTGTAAAGCCTGTTAATGTCCACTGAGCCCAGTGTAAAGTCTGTTAATGTCCCACTGAGCCCAGTACAAAGTCTGTTAATGTCCCACTGAGCCCAGTGTAAAGTCTGTTAATGTCCCACTGAGCCCAGTGTAAAGTCTGTTAATGTCCACTGAGCCCAGTACAAAGTCTGTTAATGTCCCACTGAGCCCAGTGTAAAGTCTGTTAATGTCCCACTGAGCCCAGTGTAAAGTCTGTTAATGTCCACTGAGCCCAGTACAAAGTCTGTTAATGTCCCACTGAGCCCAGTGTAAAGTCTGTTAATGTCCCACTGAGCCCAGTGTAAAGTCTGTTAATGTCCACTGAGCCCAGTGTAAAGTCTGTTAATGTCCACTGAGCCCAGTGTAAAGTCTGTTAATGTCCACTGAGCCCAGTGTAAAGTCTGTTAATGTCCACTGAGCCCAGTGTAAAGTCTGTTAATGTCCCACTGAGCCCAGTGTAAAGCCTGTTAATGTCCCACTGAGCCCAGTGTAAAGTCTGTTAATGTCCCACTGAGCCCAGTGTAAAGTCTGTTAATGTCCACTGAGCCCAGTGTAAAGTCTGTTAATGTCCACTGAGCCCAGTGTAAAGCCTGTTAATGTCCACTGAGCCCAGTGTAAAGTCTGTTAATGTCCCACTGAGCCCAGTGTAAAGCCTGTTAATGTCCCACTGAGCCCAGTGTAAAGCCTGTTAATGTCCACTGAGCCCAGTGTAAAGTCTGTTAATGTCCACTGAGCCCAGTGTAAAGCCTGTTAATGTCCCACTGAGCCCAGTGTAAAGCCTGTTAATGTCCACTGAGCCCAGTGTAAAGCCTGTTAATGTCCACTGAGCCCAGTGTAAAGTCTGTTAATGTCCACTGAGCCCAGTGTAAAGTCTGTTAATGTCCCACTGAGCCCAGTGTAAAGCCTGTTAATGTCCCACTGAGCCCAGTGTAAAGTCTGTTAATGTCCACTGAGCCCAGTGTAAAGCCTGTTAATGTCCCACTGAGCCCAGTGTAAAGCCTGTTAATGTCCACTGAGCCCAGTGTAAAGTCTGTTAATGTCCCACTGAGCCCAGTGTAAAGTCTGTTAATGTCCCACTGAGCCCATTGTAAAGTCTGTTAATGTCCCACTGAGCCCAGTGTAAAGTCTGTTTATGTCCACTGAGCCCAGTGTAAAGTCTGTTAATGTCCACTGAGCCCGGTGTATAGTCTGTTAATGTCCACTGAGCCCAGTGTAAAGTCTGTTAATGTCCACTGAGCCCAGTGTAAAGTCTGTTAATGTCCACTGAGCCCAGTGTAAAGCCTGTTAATGTCCACTGAGCCCAGTACAAAGTCTGTTAATGTCCGGTGAGCCCAGTGTAAAGTCTGTTAATGTCCACTGAGCCCAGTGTTAAGTCTGTTAATGTCCACTGAGCCCAGTGTAAAGTCTGTTAATGTCCCACTGAGCCCAGTGTAAAGTCTGTTAATGTCCCACTGAGCCCAGTACAAAGTCTGTTAATGTCCACTGAGCCCAGTGTAAAGCCTGTTAATGTCCACTGAGCCCAGTGTAAAGTCTGTTAATGTCCCACTGAGCCCAGTGTAAAGTCTGTTAATGTCCACTGAGCCCAGTGTAAAGTCTGTTAATGTCCCACTGAGCCCAGTGTAAAGTCTGTTAATGTCCACTGAGCCCAGTGTAAAGCCTGTTAATGTCCCACTGAGCCCAGTGTAAAGTCTGTTAATGTCCACTGAGCCCATTGTAAAGTCTGTTAATGTCCACTGAGCCCAGTGTAAAGTCTGTTAATGTCCCACTGAGCCCAGTACAAAGTCTGTTAATGTCCACTGAGCCCAGTGTAAAGTCTGTTAATGTCCCACTGAGCCCAGTGTAAAGCCTGTTAATGTCCACTGAGCCCAGTGTAAAGTCTGTTAATGTCCCACTGAGCCCAGTACAAAGTCTGTTAATGTCCACTGAGCCCAGTGTAAAGTCTGTTAATGTCCCACTGAGCCCAGTGTAAAGCCTGTTAATGTCCACTGAGCCCAGTGTAAAGTCTGTTAATGTCCCACTGAGCCCAGTACAAAGTCTGTTAATGTCCACTGAGCCCAGTGTAAAGCCTATTAATGTCCACTGAGCCCAGTGTAAAGTCAGTTAATGTCCCACTGAGCCCAGTGTAAAGCCTGTTAATGTCCTCTGAGCCCAGTGTAAAGTCTGTTAATGTCCACTGAGCCCAGTGTAAAGTCTGTTAATGTCCCACTGAGCCCAGTGTAAAGTCTGTTAATGTCCACTGAGCCCAGTACAAAGTCTGTTAAAGTCCCACTGAGCCCAGTGTAAAGCCTGTTAATGTCCACTGAGCCCAGTACAAAGTCTGTTAAAGTCCCACTGAGCCCAGTGTAAAGTCTGTTAATGTCCCATTGAGCCCAGTGTAAAGTCTGTTAATGTCCCACTGAGCCCAGTGTAAAGTCTGTTAATGTCCACTGAGCCCAGTGTAAAGCCTGTTAATGTCCACTGAGCCCAGTGTAAAGTTTGTTAATGTCCACTGAGCCCAGTGTAAAGTCTGTTAATGTCCCACTGAGCCCAGTGTAAAGCCTGTTAATGTCCACTGAGCCCAGTGTAAAGTCTTTTAATGTCCACTGAGCCCAGTGTAAAGCCTGTTAATGTCCCACTGAGCCCAGTGTAAAGTCTGTTAATGTCCCACTGAGCCCAGTGTAAAGTCTGTTAATGTCCACTGAGCCCAGTGTAAAGTCTGTTAATGTCCCACTGAGCCCAGTGTAAAGTCTGTTAATGTCCCACTGAGCCCAGTGTAAAGCCTGTTAATGTCCACTGAGCCCAGTGTAAAGTCTGTTAATGTCCCACTGAGCCCAGTGTAAAGTCTGTTAATGTCCACTGAGCCCAGTGTAAAGTCTGTTAATGTCCACTGAGCCCAGTGTAAAGCCTGTTAATGTCCACTGAGCCCAGTGTAAAGTCTGTTATTGTCCACTGAGCCCAGTGTAAAGTCTGTTAATGTCCCACTGAGCCCAGTGTAAAGTCTGTTAATGTCCACTGAGCCCAGTGTAAAGCACAAAGACGGACGGTGGAACGTACCAAGTTGCCATTTAGGGGAGCACATGGTCTGCATCATCCAGATGGGCAGAGTCGGCTCCAGGATGGCCACGCCCATGTTGGCGAAACACAGAGAACCTGCGGACGGACGGAGGTCGGGTGGATTTCGTAGAAGACAAGGTTACGACAAAAAAGTCGCAATATTTTTGAGAAAAAAAAGTCGGAGATTGCGTCAAAAAAGTCGTAATACTTGTTAGGAAAAAAATCGGAACATTGCGACAAAAAAGTTGCAGTATTTTTCAGAAAAAAGTCGTAATATTACGACAAAAAAGTCTTAACATTTTGAGAAAAAAAAGTCGGAGAGATTGCGACAAGTTTTTTAAAATATTTTTTAGAAAAAAAAGTCGGAAGATTTTAAGGAAAAAAGACGGAGGATTGTGACAAAGCAATCGCAATATTTCTTGGCTAAAACATCGGAAGATTGCGATAATTTTTTAAAAATATTTCTTAGAATAGAAAACCCCTCTGTGGCGCCGTCTGGCCCCCAGGTGCGTCCGAGGCCACGCCTCCTCACCTGCGCTGATGAGCACGTACGGGTCCTTTAACAGCGTCAGCAGCGGCGTCCCCTCCACGCTCTGAAACACAAACGCACGCCGGTCACGTGTCACGGCGCCGAACACACGACACGAGACGACACGACACGGGACGGGGGGGTCAGGGAAGTGGACTCACCCCGGGGCAGATCTTTGAGGGCTGCAGGATGAACAGCTGCAGCGCTGCAACACACACACACACACACACACACACACACACACACACACACACACACACACACACACACACACACACACACACACACAGGTCAGACCAAACAACAGCAAACATAAACAGGTGTTGACGTCTGAAGTGTTTACCTCCGTCGAACACGGCGAGGAAGGCGAGGATGAGGAAGGGAGCGCGCTTTCCCACAAACTCATACATCACACTGCCGAACGGAGCCCCGACTGAAACACAACAACAACAACAACAACAACAACAACAACAACAACACAACAACAATAACACACCAACAACACAACAACAATAACACAACACAACAACAACAACACAACAACACAAAAACAACAACACAACAACAATAACACAACAACACAAAACAACAACACAACAACAACAACAACAACAACAACAACAACACAACAACAATAACACAACAACAACACAACAACAATAACACAACACAACACAACAACACAACACAAGTGACAAAACATACAATCAACCACAAATGCAGAAATCTGTTTGTAGACAAGATTATGACAAAAAAATATTTTGCCACGGCGCCCCTCCCCCCTCTCCATCCTGTGGCCCCCCCACTCACAGGAGGAACCTCTGGGGAAGACCCAGGACCAGGTGGAGAGATTAGATCTCCACACTGGCCTGGGAACGCCTCAGGATCCCCCAGTTAGAGCTGGTTAATGTGGCCCGGGAAAGGGAAGTTTGGGGTC
>NC_139829.1:34928611-34963611 GCF_963691815.1 Echiichthys vipera | reverse complement strand
GTCTGTGTGTGTGCGTGTCTGTGTGTGTGTATGTGTGTGTGTGTGTATGTGTGTGTGTGTCTGTGTGTGTGTATGTGTGTGTGTGTGTGTGTGTGTGTGTGTGTGTGTGAATCAGAAACCAGGCCGTCTTCACGTCAGCACTGATCACTTTTCCACATCATCACCTGTTTCCAGAACATTGAGGCTACGGAGGCTTAAAGACGCCACAACTGAAAAAATACGTCAGAAATATAAAACCATGTGTTCCCGTGGGCGTGTTCCCGTGGGCGTGTTCCCGCGGGCGTGTTCCCGTGGGCGTGTTCCCGTGGGCGTGTTCCCGTGGGCGTGTTCCCGCGGGCGTGTTCCCGGCGGCGTGTTCCCGTGAGCGTGTTCCCGTGAGCGTGTTCCCGTGGGCGTGTTCCCGTGGGCGTGTTCCCGTGGGCGTGTTCCCGGCGCCGTGTTCCCGGCGCCGTGTTCCCGTGAGCGTGTTCCCGCGGGCGTGTTCCCGGCGGCCTGTTCCCGTGGGCGGCGTGTTCCCGGTGGCGTGTCGCTCGGGGTCAGAGCGTTGTGAGCACCGACTGTAACGACTCAGAGAAAAAGACTTTTGTTCTGTTTTTGTTCAAACAAAGAAACAAAACGAATCAACGTCAAAACATCTGACAGATGCTAATGCTAGCTTCTGTCCTGATGCTAAAGAAGCTAACGCTAGCTTCTGTCCTGATGCTAAAGGAAGGTAATGCTAGCTTCTGTCCTCATGCTAAAGGAAGCTAACGCTAGCTTCTGTCCTGATGCTAAAAAAAGGTAATGCTAGCTTCTGTCCTCATGCTAAAGGAAGGTAACGCTAGATTACGTTCTGACACTTACTGAAGCTAACTCTGGCATATGTCCTGATGCTAAATGAAGCTAATGCTAGCTTATGTGTGGTATTTAGCCATTACTAATAGTGACTAAAATTCGACACGTGAGCGATTTTAACGCTGACGGCGACGGATCCGAAAAAAGGACGAGGTTTAAATTAATAAAACACATTTAACGTCGTATTAATGACGTCATTGATTTATTTATTTTATTCTGTTTTTCATTTTGATTTTGTCGTGTTTTTTCTCTCTTTGGTGATAAACCTGCTGATGAATGTTACAAACATTAAGAGTTATTTAAAGAAGCTTATTGCAAAACGTTTATGAATTCAGTGATTTATCCGAGTTTGTTGTTACCACGGTGACGACCACTGACACTTAAACCTTTATTGCCTCTAAACCTCAAACTCTGACGCTGCAATAAAGTCACATTATTACGACATGAAACTTAGCTCGAGAGCTAACATTAGCTACTTACCCAGAGAACTAACATAAGTTAGCTAAGAAGAGCTACTAGTTACTTTAGCTACTTAACCAGCTAACGTTAGCCCATTTAACGAGAAAGCTAACTTAGTAAGTCAGCTAGCATTACTTAGCTGGAAGCTAACATTAGCTGCTTAACCAGCTAACATTAGCCCATTTAACGAGAAAGCTAACTTATTAAGTCAGCTAGCATTACTTAGCTAGAAGCTAACATTAACTAGAAAGCTACTAGCTAGAACATGACTTAGCTAAGCAGCTAACCAGAGAGCTAACTTTAAGTAGAACATTCATTTAGTAATTTAGTAAACAGGAAATAGAAGGTGACAGTTAAGTTTAGTCTCTAAAGGAGACGGTTAAGTTAAGTCACTAAAGGAGACGGTTAAGTTTAGTCACTAAAGGAGACGGTTAAGTTTAGTCTCTAAAGGAGACGGTTAAGTTTAGACACTAAAGGTGACGGTTAAGTTTAGTCACTAAAGGAGACGGTTAAGTTTAGTCTCTAAAGGAGACGGTTAAGTTTAGACACTAAAGGTGACGGTTAAGTTTAGTCACTAAAGGAGACGGTTAAGTTTAGACGACTAAAGGAGACGGTTAAGTTTAGACGACTAAAGGAGACGGTTAAGTTTAGACGACTAAAGGAGACGGTTAAGTTTAGTCACTAAAGGAGACGGTTAAGTTTAGACGACTAAAGGAGACGGTTAAGTTTAGACGACTAAAGGAGACGGTTAAGTTTAGTCACTAAAGGAGACGGTTAAGTTTAGTCACTAAAGGAGACGGTTAAGTTTAGTCTCTAAAGGAGACGGTTAAGTTTAGACACTAAAGGTGACGGTTAAGTTTAGTCTCTAAAGGAGACGGTTAAGTTTAGACACTAAAGGAGACGGTTAAGTTTAGTCTCTAAAGGAGACGGTTAAGTTTAGACACTAAAGGTGACGGTTAAGTTTAGTCACTAAAGGAGACGGTTAAGTTTAGACGACTAAAGGAGACGGTTAAGTTTAGACACTAAAGGAGACGGTTAAGTTTAGACACTAAAGGAGACGGTTAAGTTTAGTCACTAAAGGAGACCATTAAGTTTAGACACTAAAGGTGACGGTTAAGTTTAGTCACTAAAGGAGACGGTTAAGTTTAGTCTCTAAAGGAGACGGTTAAGTTTAGTCTCTAAAGGAGACGGTTAAGTTTAGTCTCTAAAGGAGACGGTTAAGTTTAGACACTAAAGGAGACGGTTAAGTTTAGTCTCTAAAGGAGACGGTTAAGTTTAGACACTAAAGGAGACGGTTAAGTTTAGACTCTAAAGGAGACGGTTAAGTTTAGTCACTAAAGGAGACGGTTAAGTTTAGACGACTAAAGGAGACGGTTAAGTTTAGTCTCTAAAGGAGACGGTTAAGTTAAGACACTAAAGGAGACGGTTAAGTTTAGTCACTAAAGGAGACGGTTAAGTTTAGTCTCTAAAGGAGACGGTTAAGTTTAGTCTCTAAAGGAGACGGTTAAGTTTAGTCACTAAAGGAGACGGTTAAGTTTAGACACTAAAGGAGACGGTTAAGTTTAGTCTCTAAAGGAGACGGTTAAGTTTAGACTAAAGGAGACGGTTAAGTTTAGACACTAAAGGAGACGGTTAAGTTTAGTCTCTAAAGGAGACGGTTAAGTTTAGTCACTAAAGGAGACGGTTAAGTTTAGACACTAAAGGAGACGGTTAAGTTTAGACACTAAAGGAGACCGTTAAGTTTAGTCTCTAAAGGAGACGGTTAAGTTTAGTCTCTAAAGGAGACGGTTAAGTTTAGACACTAAAGGAGACGGTTAAGTTTAGTCACTAAAGGAGACGGTTAAGTTTAGACACTAAAGGAGACGGTTAAGTTTAGACACTAAAGGAGACCGTTAAGTTTAGTCTCTAAAGGAGACGGTTAAGTTTAGTCACTAAAGGAGACCGTTAAGTTTAGTCTCTAAAGGAGACGGTTAAGTTTAGTCTCTAAAGGAGACGGTTAAGTTTAGACACTAAAGGAGACGGTTAAGTTTAGTCACTAAAGGAGACGGTTAAGTTTAGTCACTAAAGGAGACGGTTAAGTTTAGTCACTAAAGGAGACGGTTAAGTTTAGTCTCTAAAGGAGACGGTTAAGTTTAGTCACTAAAGGAGACGGTTAAGTTTAGACACTAAAGGAGACGGTTAAGTTTAGAGTTTCTGTGTCTGTGTGTGTCTGTGTGTGTCTCTGTGTGTGTGTGTGTGAGTCTGTGTGTGTGTGTGTGTGCGTGTGTGTGAGTCTGTGTGTGTGTGTGTCTCTGTGTGTGTGAGTCTGTGTGTGTGTGTGTGTGCGAGTCTGTGTGTGTGTGTGTGTGTGTGTCTCTGTGTGTGTGTGTGTTCGTGTGTGTGTGCTGGTGTGTCTCTGTGTGTGTGTGTGTGTCCCTGTGTGTGTGTGTGTGTCCGTGTGTGTGTGTGTCTCTGTGTGTGTGTCCGTGTGTGTGTGTGTGTGTGTGTGCTGACTCAGCTTTAATCCTCTGTAAACACTCGTCTCCAGGTGTGTTTTCATCTCTGCGGTGTCACGTTTAAAAGCGTCCCCGCCTTCACCTGAGGCTGCAGGAAGGAAGTGATGCGGTCGGGCTTCAAACGCACAGACTTCAAAAACCTGTGTGTGTGTGTGTGTGTGTGTGTGTGTGTGTGTGTGTGTGGGGGGGGGGAGATCAGAGGGGGGACGGGTATAAGAGAGCGGAGGGTCCTGAGGGGCGACGCAGACGGGGCAGAGACACCGGGGGTTCGAACGCACGGCTCCATCTGAAGCATCACCATCGTTTTTTTGTTTCAAAAACGCAGAAAAACTTCAGCTGTGACGTTTGTGAAGGAGGCTCCGTGATTGGTCGATTGGTTGATTGATTGATTGATCGGTCGTGTGATTGATCTGTCGTGTGATTGGTTGATCGGTGGTCCATCTGTCGTGTGATTGGCTGTGGCAGGATGTGGATGTGGCGCGGCGTCCTCTGCGTGTCCCTGGTGTACGGACTCGCTCTGGACTCAAACACCATCAGGTCCAAAGAGACGGAGCTGCAGGTGAGACACGCAGACACGGTTGCTATGGAGACAGAACCCGCCAAAATAAGAACAATAAGATCTAATATTGTTTTATTGATTATTGATTTATTTACTTTGACTAATTTTTTTATTTTTTATTTTCAGTGTATTTATTTATTCTTTCTTAAATTTCTGTATTATTTATGTTATTATTTAAAATATTATTATTTTATTTCTTTGTCATTATGCAAATTATATGGAGGACAGCAAAATAATATTACTAATATATTATATTTTTATAATTTTCAATGTATTTATTTATTCTTTGATTTATGTATTTACTTATTTCTGTATTATTTATTTATTTATTCTAAACCTAATATATTATTTTGAGTAGTTAATTTTGTCTAATTTAATATTAAAAGTGCAGCTGATCAGAAATATTATGTTATATATTGTGATTAATGTGGAGGCCTGCACCTGTCCATCAGGCTCGTTCCCATGGCGACCAGGTGGAGCGTCCTGTACGGCGCCGGACGGAGACGGCGTCCAACTCCAACCGAGAACAGACTCCTCCGGTACTGTTGTTATTTATTCATATTATTATTATTTTTAATTATTTATTATTATTATCATTATTATTATTTACATCTGTCTTGACTGTTTACTCACTTCATTATTTATTAATTATTGTTTATTGTTATTTGTTGTGTCTCAGGGAGGAGGCTGCAGTAACAGAGCTCAGAGGAGACAGACGGACAGACCGGAGGACAGACAGGTGGACAGACAGGTGGACAGACAGGAGGACAGACAGGTGGACAGACAGGAGGACAGACAGGTGGACACAGAGACAGACCGACAGATCAACAGGACCAAAGGTAAGTGTCTGGAACTACGAGTCCCAGAATGCACCTCTGCAGGAAACAGTGCGACCTAAAGCCTCGTTTCCAACCAACCCCGCCCCCAGATAGAGACTTCCTGTGTGGTCCAATCAGGAAGCTGGGTCAGCGTCAGTTCTGAGTGTCCAAGCCCCGCCCCCAGCGTCCTGTGTGGTCCAATCAGGAAGCTGGGTCAGCGTCAGTTCTCTAAGTGTCCAAGCCCCGCCCCCAGCACCCTGTCTGATCCAATCAGGAAGCTGGGTCAGCGTCAGTTCTCTGAGTGTCCAAGCCCCGCCCCCAGCGTCCTGTGTGGTCCAATCAGGAAGCTGGGTCAGCGTCAGTTCTCTGAGTGTCCAAGCCCCGCCCCCAGCGCCCTGTGTGGTCCAATCAGGAAGCTGGGTCAGCGTCAGTTCTCTGAGTGTCCAAGCCCCGCCCCCAGCGCCCTGTGTGGTCCAATCAGGAAGCTGGGTCAGCGTCAGTTCTCTGAGTGTCCAAGCCCCGCCCCCAGCGCCCTGTGTGGTCCAATCAGGAAGCTGGGTCAGCGTCAGTTCTCTGAGTGTCCACTAGGGGCAGGTTTCATGTTTAACAGCCGTTTACACAGCATCATTAAACCTGTTTAAGGACCAGAGAACATTATGGTCTGTGTGTTTAGATCAGGTCTCCATGGCAACACTGAGGGGGGTATGAATACTTAAGGGCGTGGCCTAAAACGCTCAAGTGTAGACGGCATTGATACAGGACGCTGAAGTGGACTGAAATGGTCTGAGTCGATCTGTAGTGGCCTGTACAGGTCTGTAGTGGTCTGAGGCAGTCTATAGTGGTCAGAAGAGGTCTGTAGTGGTCTATAGTGGTTGGAAGTGGTCTGTGTTGGTCTGTAGTGGACTGTAATGGTCTGTGGTGGTCTGTAGTGGTCTGAGGGGGTCTGTAGTGGACTGAGGCGGTCTGTAGTGGACTGTAATGGTCTGTAGTGGTCTGAGGGGGTCTGTAGTGGACTGTAGTGGTCTGTAGTGGTCTGAGGGGGTCTGTAGTGGACTGTAATGGTCTGTGGTGGTCTGTAGTGGACTGTAATGGTCTGTGGTGGTCTGTAGTGGACTGTAATGGTCTGTGGTGGTCTGTAGTGGACTGTAATGGTCTGTGGTGGTCTGTAGTGGACTGTAATGGTCTGAGGGGGTCTGTAGTGGACTGTAATGGTCTGTGGTGGTCTGTAGTGGTCTGAGGGGGTCTGTAGTGGACTGTAATGGTCTGTGGTGGTCTGTAGCGGTCTGAGGGGGTCTGTAGTGGACTGTAGTGGTCTGTAGTGGTCTGAGGCGGTCTGTAGTGGTCTGTAGTGGTCTGAGGCGGTCTGTAGTGGTCTGAGGTGGTCTGTAGTGGTCTGTAGTGGTCTGAGGCGGTCTGTAGTGGTCTGAGGTGGCTGCTCAGTGGAAACGAGGCTTTATGGACCCTGCGGTGGAACGTGCGTTGACTTGATCTGTTCCCGTCCCCTGCAGCGTTGGAGATGGCGAGCTGCGTGCGCTCGGGCGACTGTGCGCCCGGTCTGTGCTGCGTCCGCTACCTGACGGGGAAACGCTGCGCCAGGATCCCGGGGGAGGGCGAGGCCTGCCTGCTCAGAGGGTCCACCAAGCTGAGGAGGAAGCTGGGCCGCTGCGACTGCGAGGCGGGGCTGGCGTGCCGGGCGGCGCCGGGGAAGGCGAAGGGCCAGGGCGTGTGCCAGCCCCGCCAGAGACACGCCCCCAGGAAAACACGGCATTCTGGGAAGAAGAGGAGGACGGCGGAGAGGAGCTGCTGACGCCCACGTCACCGTGAACTCTGTACATTTAATTTAAACGCAGCGTCAGTGGAGGTCAACCTGAGGCCCGGGGCCCCCCCTGAGCCCCCCCCCCCCGAGGTCCAAGTGAGGCCCCCCTGAAGCCCCCGTGAGCCCCCCCTGAGGTCCAAGTGAGGCCCCCCCACCCTGAGGCCCGGGGCCCCCCTGAAGCCCCCCCCCCCCTGAGGCCCCTGCAGGAAAAACAGTCATTATTTTATTATTGTTGTTGTTTTATAAATAAAAGTTAAAATATTAAAATAAAACGCGTCACTTTTTTCTTTTGACGTCTTTAAATTTTTCTGTTTTTCTGTTTTTTTTAAAGTTAAAATAAATAAAAGACTTAATTTAAATGTTTTAAAAGAACCAGAAATAATAAAATAAAAATGAAAGGCATTTATAAAATATGACAAAGTTATATTTCTGTTTTTATTTATATTTATATTACATTCATGCATTTATAAATAATAAAGAAGCAAATTAAAACAGAAATATTAATTTAAGTCACATTTTATTTACGCTTTATTTCATATTAATGTTTAAATTAACACTTAATTTATCCGCTTAAATAAAATAATTACATCAATTCATCATTTATTTATCAATAAATATATGATTTGATAAATTAATTTGGGGACAATTTATAAAACTCAAATGTTTCTTGTTTAAAGTTGTTTCTTTATTTACATTTATTATTGATCTGTACCTGTCCCCCCTCCCACTGTGCCTCCGTCACAGGTTAGAGCGCCCTCCCACTGTGCGTGCGTCACAGGTTAGAGCGCCCTCCCACTGTGCCTCCGTCACAGGTTAGAGCGCCCTCCCACTGTGCCTCCGTCCCGTGCCCCGTGCTTTAGGGTCCTTGTCCCCCCCTCCAGGCCCGTTTGTACTCACACTACCTGGGCCTCGGAGAATGCTTCTTGCTGCCTATACGTCATCACGCCGTAACACGTCACACGCATTGATGACGTCATGGCGATGCGTGGCTTTGTTTCCAGATCTTTCCGTAGACCTCAGAGTTTTTGTGCGTCTTGTCGACTGTTTTTGAATCTTTGCATCGACCAAATCTGCAGTAAACACTCCACCTCCGCATCACACCAACGTGAACCTTTCACCGCCATTGTTTGAAATGTCCGCCATGTTTTGTTTAGTCACGTCAACAATAACGTTTACCTGACAAAAGTGCTGACGTCATCTAAACAGCAACAAGTCTAACGTTAGACCGGAAATAGAACAAAATGACACCAACTCACTTCCTTTCTTTTCTCCCCGTGAGACAGAAATCACGTCACCTGAGCTGCTGCTGCTGTGGCCTCCTCACCTCTGACCTCTGACCTCTGACCGGCCCGGTGCTGCGTTCAGGTGCCGTGGGAGGTCGGAACCTTCGGACCTGCCACTCGGAAAAGTTCACCGGACACTTGTGGAAGTGGAACCTCCACCGTCCCCGACCACTTCCACAAGTGTCCGGTGAACTCTTGCGAGTTGGAGGTCTGAAGATTCCGACCTTCCACGGCACCTGAACGCAGCATACCCCAACTGTGACGTCACAGAGAGAAGTCGCAGAACAATGGCGGCGCCCGGAAACAGAAACGTCAGAGAACAGGCTGCACACGTCACTTCCTGCTGTAGAGTTTTATTAGATACTGAAACTTTAAAACAACTGTGTTTTTATTATTCTGGCATGAAAATATGAGTTATAACCTCTTAGCATATATTTATTTATATATTAAAGGCTACATTAGTTTGTTATTATCTCATATATATATATAAATTAATATTATAGGTTACATTAGTTTGTGTTTATAAGGTAACTGAGTTTATTTGTGAGTAATATTTAATGTTATTTATATTATATATAAACATTAAATTTGAAGCAAAATAAGAAAAATACAAATTGTTTTATTCATTTTAGTTTTGCAAGTTAAAAAGTGTTAATGTTGCAGTTTATGATTTTAAATAATTTTATTTCAGTATAAAACGTTTATGTCATTTAAAAAGGTTTAAACTTTAAATAAAGATCACTTTTATTTTCTTAGTCTAAAAAGCAAAGTTATTCTTTGATCTTTGTTTCTCTTTAATGTGAATAAGGAAACAACGATGTGCAGATTTATAACTATTTTAAAGACAAATTAACCAGAGTTCACTTCCTGTTTAAAGCCGACAGGAAGTGAACAAGGACCCCGGCTGTTTCCATTAAAAAGATTTAAATATGAAGCAGAAATAAATAAATATTCCCGTGTGTTTAGAGCATTTAGAACAGGAGGGTTCAAAAATAAAGATTAAATTAAAAAACAATATAGAAACAAATCGTGTGTAGTCGTCATGGCAACATTTAAGTTTGATTTTCTCTACTTAAAAGAAAAGTGTTTGTGTTTAGAATTAAAGTTTATTTGTAAATAATATTTGGTGTTTTTTTAAGATTTGTTCACATTAAAACAAGAAAAGTCTTTAAATATGAAGCAGAAATAAATAAATGTCCCCATGTGTGTTTGTTCAGAGTTAAAATAAAATATAAAAATAGAAATAAATCACACGTGTCGTCGTCAAGGCAACGTTTACGTTTTATTCTGGTTTCATTTTCTCGACTTAACAAAAGAAACTTTTGGACTTTGAAACAAATGTTAATGCAAAAGAAACGGCAAAGTCACGACTGCAGCAACATGACGTCAACAGAATAGAAAAGGGGCGGGGCCACGGGGGGAATGTGGGGTGGCGAGGGGGCGGGGTCTGTGGGGGCGTGGCTACAGGGCGAGCACAGCGAGGGTGTGGCGGCGCTCAGAGCTGACCACAGTTGACGATGGAGAGCTTCCCGCTGGTTTTGCCGCTCTGGGAGCCTCGGTCCTCCATCTTCTTCACCACCTCGTAACCCTCGACGACCGAGCCGAACACCACGTGCTTCCCATCCAGCCTGCGGGCGAGCGAGCACGTTAGAGAGAGACACACACGAGTACGCCGTTAGAGACACACACACGATGCACGCCGTTAGAAAATGCACACACGATGCACGCCTTTAAAATACGGACGCACATGATGCACGCCGTTAAAAAACACACGCACCTCATCAAATATAATGAAATATGCCTTTAAATACAAATAAAATTCCTACGTATTATATGTAAAGTTCTTTAACCCTGCTGTGGGTTCTAAACACAGGTAATAAAAGTGGCGTTGGCTGTGTGTGTGTGGCGTTGGCGTCGCTCACCATGTGGTCTTGGACGTGCAGATGAAGAACTGGGAGCCGTTGGTGTTGGGGCCGGCGTTGGCCATGGACAGGATGCCCGGCCCGGTGTGCTTCAGGGTGAAGTTCTCGTCGGCGAACTTGTTTCCGTAGATGGATTTGCCACCGGTTCCGTTGTGGTTGGTGAAGTCACCGCCCTGAACAACAACAACAACACTGTCAACAAAGCCGTCATCACCACGGCAACGAGGGAGGACGCTCACTCTAGACTCCAAAGTAATGTTTCGTTGACGTCAACACCCAGACAAACAAACACGGTGAAGTTCAGCCGTGCGTTCACACCAGAGGCGATGAAGGCGTCACGCCGCCGTTCAAAATCAATGGAAATGACGCGACGACGCTTCGTTCTGAGCGTTGAAGCATCATCGTTTAACGCTTGAAGTTGAAAAACTTGAGCTTTTCAAGCGACAAAACGCAAGAAGAGGCCAGTAAGAGTTTAGATTGTGGTAGAGTCATCGAAGGAGGAAGAAGAAAGAAATAATCAAAAATGTGACAAATGTGAGCAAACGACGCGTGACTCGTGTTCGGACGATTTCATCTCCATCACTTTAGTGTGAACACACAGAGACACAGTTGCTCCTGCGCTCCACTCTGACTGGTTTCATTTAACGGTCGTCGTCTCAAAGGTGAATAAGTAAACTGTTGGTTAAGTGATGCAACCTCACTACAACTCCCATGAGCACTTGGGACGGACGACATAAAAACAGGTACAGCTAGAGAAGTAGATTTAGACGTGATGAGCAGCTTTAGATGTGGACAAACAACAGAGGAGACGGCAGGAGACGCTGACGTGTGACAGCGTTAAGACAAAAAACGGCACAGGTTTGATTTTATTACAGCAGGAAAAAGCAAAAGGAGTAAATACGGGGAAATGTTTGAGCTGCAGCTGCTTAAATATCCTGTGTCCAGAGACGTCACTACAGCTGTTAATCAAACATTTAAATGTTTCATGTACTGTTGCGTTTGCTGCATCAGACTTTAGTGTTTGTCGTCATCATCATCATTAAAGTGTAGGTTAAACACGGCTACAGTGTTGTAACGCTGTAAACTCTGCGTGTCATCACCTGGCACATGAAGTCGGGGATGACGCGGTGGAAGATGGAGCCCTTGTAGCCGAAGCCCTTCTCGCCGGTGCAGAGGGCGCGGAAGTTCTCGGCGGTCTTGGGCACCACGTCGTCACGGAGCTGAGGACACAGAAACAGAGTCAGTTAGGATCAAACAGAGTCGGTGAGGATCAAACAGAGTCAGTTAGGATCAAACAGAGTCAGTTAGGATCAAACAGAGTCAGTTAGGATCAAACAGAGTCAGTTAGGATCAAACAGAGTCAGTTAGGATCAAACAGAGTCAGTTAGGATCAAACAGAGTCAGTTAGGATCAAACAGAGTCAGTTAGGATCAAACAGAGTCAGTTAGGATCAAACAGAGTCAGTTAGGATCAAACAGAGTCAGTTAGGATCAAACAGAGTCAGTTAGGATCAAACAGAGTCAGTCAGGATCAAACAGAGTCAGTTAGGATCAAACAGAGTCAGTGAGGATCAAACAGAGTCCGTTAGGATCAAACAGAGTCGGTTCGGATCAAACAGAGTCGGTTCGGATCAAACAGAGTCGGTTCGGATCAAACAGAGTCGGTTCGGATCAAACAGAGTCGGTTCGGATCAAACAGAGTCGGTTCGGATCAAACAGAGTCGGTTCGGATCAAACAGAGTCGGTTCGGATCAAACAGAGTCGGTTCGGATCAAACAGAGTCAGTTCGGATCAAACGGCGTCCGCGGCCACGCTCCAACACGGATGCTTTTCAGAGGGTGAAGCGAGTAAATGAGTGACCAGGCGCTGAGGCGGCGTTTGGCTCATCTGTGCAGGCAGCACGCCAGAACCAGCGCCGCAGACTCTGCACCCGGGTCCGTGAGGCAGCGGGGGAAAGTCCACAGCAGGAAGAGACGCACTGCACATCAATCATCTACTCGCACACACTGTTCTTTTCTGTAACAGCTTAATCTGACGCTCAAGTGCAACAATGTGACCGCAACGTTTCACTGATGCCATTTATCAACTGTATAAAACACATGCAGTCATATTTGCTCTGTCTCTACTTAAGATTTAGAGTTCCTGCAGGCCTTAGTGTACATTTAACATTGTTTATATGATCTACTGATGTCACATGTTATTCAGTTAGTCTCTTGGTTGTTGTGAACGTGTCTGACGCAGGTTCATGTTGGTGTTTCACCTCAAAGCCGACGCTCTGAACAACCGTCACACCTTCTCCTGTGTGCCTGTCTGCAGAAGTCTATATTGGTGCAGATGTTGTTCCTGTTATTCTCATATTCTTACTTTATCTTCTACAATTTATTGATGCTTCTTTGATGTTTGCTGCTGTAAAAGGGGGGGGGGGGGGTGTGTGGGAGGAATAAAGGAATGTCTGATCTACTGTTTTACTTCCTGTGTTTGTTTAAGAGTTTATCGTTAATCTGATCCTGGTTTTGTTCTGAGCTGCTGGAAATCCACTTTCCCTGCAGGAGTCGCTCTAAAGAGAAGTGTAAGAACAGCAGCTCAACATCAGTGCGTGATTAACGTGCACATCTGCGCCCAAATCAGCTGCAGTCCAGGTTTGAAAAGAGGCTTCACGCGTTCAACACTTCACGCAGCACACACACACACAGTGATTAAGAGATGAGTGTGTAACGGTGCCGTGTCACGGTGCAACAGGAATGCAGCATTGCACCAGGGCGAGACATCTGCACGCCCTGCACAGCAGTGACGCCGCCACGCAACTATGTTGGGAGGGAGGGAGGGAGGGCTGCAGCGCGCCTGCACACCTGCTCCCCGTATCACACGCGAACACACACACACACACCACAGCTTAATCATTTAAGAGACACCCAGGCTCCGGTTACATTTACGCCGGCGGGGAAAGAAATGTAAGACCGTTTGCTCGTGCGTGCGTTGGCGGCTCACGGGTCGGGAGCTTCTTCACTGAGTTTAAAGCATTTCCAGCTCCTCATGACTGAGCTGCACAGCTGCACTTCACATTAAAATAATGTTTTTATGCTATAAAATCAACACATTACAGTTCAGGGGCATCGTTCTACAGAAGGATGATTCATTCAAAAAGGGAAAACACCGGTTTGGACGCAAATACCTACAACTACACAAATCTTTTCATCAAAATCCTTAAAACACATAAAATTAAAGTGTTTACGGCCTCTTTTTAAGTAAACTGCACTGCAACATCTTTTATATGTTTCTAAATGACCTTTAATGCTTCCCCCCCAATGCTTTTAATGTTCATGTAAAGCACTTTAATTACCTTGTTGATGGATTATTATAAGATTATTTTAAGCATTTCAGATTTGTTCCATTCAGCAGACCCTGCATGCAGCCATGTTTGTACATTTTAATCTGTAATAATTATTATTCAGGGTTCAAAGACCTTAAACGGTCAAATTCAAGCTTAAACTAATACAGATATCTAAATTATTTTACATACACATTCAAAAGTAGTGAAATTCAAGCATTAAAGGATTTAAAGCACCTGTGATAACTCTATTATTGTTTTACAGTAATAAATAAATGTGTAGCATCGTGCATCACTCTGCACCGTGTGAGGATAAACGTTTTTACTGGATATTTAAAAAACACAAAACCTCTAATGCATCAGGAACACGCCCATGATGGAGCAGCTGCAGCTCTGGGCACAAAATGGCTGCATGTTTGGGCTGCTTTAAGCTGCAACAGCGGAAATACACAAATAAATATATAAATAAATACCGTTTGACACAGAGCCGCCATCATCTACAGTGTGTGTTGTGTAACGTTATTTTAATCATTATGAACCGTTAAGTGTGTTATTGTCATTTCTCCGCAGCCGCATTTAACGGTCCTGCAGACCCCGGCTCCCCCCCTCCTCCCCCCGTGGAACTTTCCAGAACCTCCAACAGGAACCGGCGCAGTTAGCTTCCGATGCTAACATGCTAATCGCCCCAGGCTGTACATTTTGTATTTTTTGGACTGATGCCAATTTTTTTTTTTTAATAAATAAAACTTACACCCCGATTTAATTAATTTACATAAATATAATTATAATAAAATAATTAATAAAAAATAAAAACATTCGCCCGTGCGGCGGTTGACGAAGCGAAGATTTTTCCCGGGCTTTGGAAAGACAGGAGGCCGCGAGATGCCGACACAAAGAAACAGCGCGAGACCGAGACAGAATGTTCCGTTAACTCCCGTTAGCATTTAGCATTGGCTCTGAATTAGCTCCATTTCAGCAGCACAGAAGAAAACCGAGCCACTGCGGCTGGAGCCCGTTCCCTAAGAGTACGTGGCAGAAAGGTAGAAGCGCACCAAAATGAAAATATCTATTTTAACACTAAAAAGTATTAGCTTTAGTTAGCATTTAGCGTTAACCCCAGTTAGCATTTTAAGTTTCTCTAACCTTTGGCTCCTGTTAGCATTTAGCATTCGCCTCCATTAGCCCTGCCCGGGCAGGGCAGCGCGCCCCCGGTACGACTCAAACACGGGTCGCAGGCCTTTTAAGGGCCTCACATCATTAATATTTAATTATTTAATACAGTGAAATAAAGGTTAAATAATAAATACAATGTAAATAAATAAATAAAAAAGGTCAAATAAATAAATAAATGTATGTACAATACGCAAGCATTATCCACCAGCTCCAGTTAATATTTAGCATTCGTTAGCATTAGCTTCCGTTAGCACTGTCCGAGGAGCGTGGCCCCGCTACGACTCAGACACGGGGCCTTTTAAGGGCCTCAGCATTAGTTAGCAGTTCATTATTCTGATTATATAATTAAATATAAATCAGTTTAATATCCAAACGCTCCTTTAGCGATAATCCTCTTAATACACCTTTAAATAATAACTGATGTTTAATTATAAAATATACTAAAAAGGCCAAACCGCTCATTTTACAGCTGAACATTAAACATTAATGTTGTTGTGATATTAAACAACCACACGGCTGATTAATGTGAGATAAATATGAAGCTTAATCCAGTTTAATAATAATAATAATAATAATAATGATAATAAGGCTCCATCGCCGGGTCCGTTATCCGTCCCGTTAGCAGCTGGACCGGAGCCACAAACACGTGCACGTGGTTCATTCAAGATTGCTGCGCTCGTGACAGCTCGTGCATGCTGCCGTTAACGGTTTAAACCGGGTTTACGTTTCCGCACTAATGCAACGAACACACAATATTAATAATAAAGAGAATTAAGGGGATTTTCTGTGGAGGTTTAACAGTAACCGGTGTGACGGTACGCGCTCCCCGGCCTCACTGCACCACAGGCGGGTTTACCTCCATCACAATCCGGCCGATGGTGTCGCTGCCACAGGCGACATCGAAGAAGACTCTTGGCTTGGCCATGTCAGCGGCTGGAGACGAGAGAGCGGACTGAACGGGCTTTCCGGAGCGGGAACACGGCTGAACCACAACGAACCGAAAAAGACGGAGGTTTGTGGATTAATTTTATATAACAGGCCGGTGGGCGGCGGGAGAGCGCGGCGAGCCAATGAGAGGAGCGGGAGAGTTTGAGTGGCAGCCGTTGCAGCCAATCAGGAGCCAGAGCGGCGGACCCCCCTTTCTGTGTAACTGGACAGAGGTGTGTTTGATCTGGACAGCGGGGTCTGCCGCCGGGGCGGAGCAGAGGCGGAGGCCGGGTCCACAGACACCGCCCCCGGTTCGTGGTCCCGGTGGATAAACGCTGAAAGTGTAACCCACCGCAGTCAGAGCGCGCTCCCGCGGCCAGGGCGCGGCCCGTCCGGTCGGTTTTCCGCATAAAGAGGAAAAGTTCGTGACTCACGTTAAACTCTGTCTCTATGTGTTTAAAGTCACATTTAAGTTTATTTAAAGTTTATTTAAAGAAACAAAACCACAAAATAAAACATGTCAGACTTTATTATTATACCTACTTTTTATTTGTCAGGAGAAAAAACCTGAGGTGGTTTTTTAAAAGTGCAGAAACTTCAGGAGAAAAGAATAAAAATGTTTATTAACTGACAAATATATCACCATGAAACTTCCCCAGGTCAGGGGCGTGCACAGAGGGAAGGGCAGGGGCTAAAAGGGAAAAAGGGCACCTTAGAACGGATTTATGCTCCTAGAGGACACTTTAACACACGTTTATGCTCCTAGAGGACACTTTAATACACGTTTATGCTCCTAGAGGACACTTTAACACACGTTTATGCTCCTAGAGGACACTTTAGCACACGTTTATGCTCCTAGAGGACACTTTAACACACGTTTATGCTCCTAGAGGACACTTTAACACACGTTTATGCTCCTAGAGGACACTTTAACACACGTTTATGCTCCTAGAGGACACTTTAGCACACGTTTATGCTCCTAGAGGACACTTTAGCACACGTTTATGCTCCTAGAGGACACTTTAGCACACGTTTATGCTCCTAGAGGACACTTTAACACACGTTTATGCTCCTAGAGGACACTTTAACACACGTTTATGCTCCTAGAGGACACTTTAGCACACGTTTATGCTCCTAGAGGACACTTTAACACACGTTTATGCTCCTAGAGGACACTTTAACACACGTTTATGCTCCTACACTTTAGCACACGTTTATGCTCCTAGAGGACACTTTAGCACACGTTTATGCTCCTAGAGGACACTTTAACACACGTTTATGCTCCTAGAGGACACTTTAGCACACGTTTATGCTCCTAGAGGACACTTTAGCACACGTTTATGCTCCTAGAGGACACTTTAGCACACGTTTATGCTCCTAGAGGACACTTTAACACACGTTTATGCTCCTAGAGGACACTTTAGCACACGTTTATGCTCCTAGAGGACACTTTAACACACGTTTATGCTCCTAGAGGACACTTTAACACACGTTTATGCTCCTAGAGGACACTTTAACACACGTTTATGCTCCTAGAGGACACTTTAGCACACGTTTATGCTCCTAGAGGACACTTTAACACACGTTTATGCTCCTAGAGGACACTTTAACACACGTTTATGCTCCTAGAGGACACTTTAGCACACGTTTATGCTCCTAGAGGACACTTTAGCACACGTTTATGCTCCTAGAGGACACTTTAACACACGTTTATGCTCCTAGAGGACACTTTAGCACACGTTTATGCTCCTAGAGGACACTTTAACACACGTTTATGCTCCTAGAGGACAATTTAGCACACGTTTATGCTCCTAGAGGACGCTTTAACACTATTTTATGCTCCTAGAGAACACTTTGTGTGTTTCTGTGATGTGGGTTTCCATCTGTGTGGATGTTTCCTGTGTGTTCACCTGTTCGTTTCGCCCTGACATCACAGAGCTGCGATTCCCTTCACGGCGTCGGCGTGCACCACAACCGCTCCGTGTGCATCAACCCCAGGTGGTCAAAGGTCGTTGTTCTTTATTTATCAGGAAGGTCCTGTTGAGATACATCTCTTCTCCCTCCGGGGAAGTCCTGGAATAAAGGTCATGGATCGATACCAAACCCCCGGCCCAGCCTCTCAGGATCCACCTGGAAACCTCCTCAAAGGTCATCGAACCCGCGGGCTGCTGCGACCTTCAGCTGCCCTTTACCGTGTTCATCTGAGCAGCGGTTTCATGCACTTCACTTCTTCTTTAAAGAAAACATTAATTTGTCTGTTTGTGTCTGAAAATTTTCCTAAATTCAAGAAAACTTTACATTAAATAATTCCTCATTTACATATTTAAGCTTTCAGCTTTCACAGCATCATTTACACATTTGTTTATAAAAACGTGTGTTAAAGTGTCCTCTAGGAGCATAAACTTGTGCTAAAGTGTCCTTTAGGAGCATAAACGTGTGTTAAAGTGTCCTCTAGGAGCATAAACGTGTGCTAAAGTGTCCTCTAGGAGCATAAACGTGTGCTAAAGTGAACTCTAGGAGCATAAACGTGTGTTAAAGTGTCCTCTAGGAGCATAAACATGTGCTAAAGTGAACTCTAGGAGCATAAACGTGTGTTAAAGTGTCCTCTAGGAGCTAAACGTGTGTTAAAGTGTCCTCTAGGAGCATAAACGTGTGCTAAAGTGTCCTCTAGGAGTCTAAACCTGTGCTAAAGTGTCCTCTAGGAGCATAAACGTGTGCTAAAGTGTCCTATAGGAGCATAAACGTGTGCTAAAGTGTCCTCTAGGAGCATAAACGTGTGCTCAAGTGTCCTCTAGGAGCCTAAACGTGTGTTAAAGTGTCCTCTAGGAGCATAAACATGTGTTAAAGGCTCCTCTAGGAGCATAAACATGTGCTAAAGTGTAGGAGCATAAACGTGTGTTAAAGTGTCCTCTAGGAGCATAAATGTGTGTTAAAGGCTCCTCTAGGAGCATAAACATGTGCTAAAGTGTCCTCTAGGAGCATAAACGTGTGTTAAAGTGTCCTCTAGGAGCATAAACGTGTGCTAAAGTGTCCTCTAGGAGCATAAACGTGTGCTAAAGTGTCCTCTAGGAGCCTAAACGTGTGCTCAAGTGTCCTCTAGGAGCCTAAACGTGTGTTAAAGTGTCCTCTAGGAGCATAAACATGTGTTAAAGGCTCCTCTAGGAGCATAAACATGTGCTAAAGTGTCCTCTAGGAGCATAAACGTGTGTTAAAGTGTCCTCTAGGAGCATAAACGTGTGTTAAAGTGTCCTCTTCAGTGGCGAGGACGTGCTATATTTTTCCTTTTCGCCCCTGTCCTTCAAAAAGTCTGTGCACACCACTGGTGTGCAGCGTCACAGAGTCGGCTGAAAATTGAGTTTCCCTTAAGTTAGCAGCTAATGCTAGTTAGCCAACATTAGCACATGCAGATAATGTGAATCAGGAGCTGAATAATCCCAGTGGAAAATGACAGTTACACAAGATCGATCAAAGTAGGACATTGTACGGTTACAACAGCTACAAAAAACTAGAAATTGTTAGCTAGCTGGACATTAGAGAGAATGCAGCTTTAAGTGGAGTCTCCTCCTGCTGGACATTAGAGAGAATGCAGCTTTAAGTGGAGTCTCCTCCTGCTGGACATTAGAGAGAATGCAGCTTTAAGTGGAGTCTCCCCCTGCTGGACATTAGAGAGAATGCAGCTTTAAGTGGAGTCTCCTCCTGCTGGACATTAGAGAGAATGCAGCTTTAAGTGGAGTCTCCCCCTGCTGGACATTAGAGAGAATGCAGCTTTAAGTGGAGTCTCCTCCTGCTGGACATTAGAGAGAATGCAGCTTTAAGTGGAGTCTCCTCCTGCTGGACATTAGAGAGAATGCAGCTTTAACTGGAGTCTCCCCCTGCTGGACATTAGAGAGAATGCAGCTTTAAGTGGAGTCTCCTCCTGCTGGACATTAGAGAGAATGCAGCTTTAAGTGGAGTCTCCTCCTGCTGGACATTAGAGAGAATGCAGCTTTAAGTGGAGTCTCCCCCTGCTGGACATTAGAGAGAATGCAGCTTTAAGTGGAGTCTCCTCCTGCTGGACATTAGAGAGAATGCAGCTTTAAGTGGAGTCTCCTCCTGCTGGACATTAGAGAGAATGCAGCTTTAAGTGGAGTCTCCTCCTGCTGGACATTAGAGAGGATGCAGCTTTAAGTGGAGTCTCCTCCTGCTGGACATTAGAGAGAATGCAGATTTAAGTGGAGTCTCCTCCTGCTGGACATTAGAGAGAATGCAGCTTTAAGTGGAGTCTCCTCCTGCTGGACATTAGAGAGAATGCAGCTTTAAGTGGACATTAGAGAGAATGCAGCTTTAAGTGGACATAAGAGAGGATGCAGCTTTAAGTGACCTGGAGAACATTTGGTATTGTTGCTTGTTCTGAATCATTTCGTCGACTCGTCGTATGAAATCTTTTATTTTGAAACATTTGATGATTCATGTTTTGAACATTTGACAGTTTCCACATGATGAAGCGTCTGAAAGCACCACAGGCTCGTCCGCGTGTCTTTCCAGTGTGTGTTTATTAAATTACAAAGGTTATTATTATTATTGTTACTGAATCATACAGCGCGTGATCATGTACAGGTTTGTTCCCCAGGAGCCTGCGGACTCTGTGGGACACGGAGACACCACGACTGTCTGGACTCTATCACGTTACAACATACAGAAGAATGAGGAGGAGGAGGAGGAGGAGGAAGATCTGTCCTCAGCACATCTACAGACGCGGAGCTCAGGGCAACAACAGGCAACTTCCACATCCTGTCTTTGTTCTTTGTTGCGTTCATGTTTTGGTCGAGCGTGCGTTTACACTCAGCCGCGCGTACGCAGGTGTGAACGTGATGGATACAAACGCTGATACAGGTCGTAATAAAAAAGATTCTGTGTTCTGTGTTTTTGGTCAAACTCGTCTCAGGCCTCAGATTTTTCCATGATTGAGGTTCAGACTCGCTGGAAAGGCGTCGCCAGCAAAACACTTCCTGCGTGGCTCAAAATGTCACGATGGATGCGCAGGAAAGGCGCCGCTGGAAGCGCTGGCAAATCACGTCGGAAACAATGTCTCGCCAGGAAAACGCCTCGCTAACATATAAAAACACATCGCCAATGAAACGTGTCGCCAACGATACTTGTCGCCAACGTAATGCGTCGCCAGCAAAACACGTCGCCAACGAACTGCGTCGCCAGCGAAACGTGTCGCCAACATAATGCATCGCCAACGAAACGTGTCGCCAACGTAATGCATCGCCAACGAAACGTGTCGCCAACGTAATGCGTCGCCAGCAAAACACGTCGCCAACGAACTGCGTCGCCAGCGAAACGTGTCGCCAACGTAATGCATCGCCAACATAATGCATCGCCAACGAAACGTGTCGCCAACGATACTTGTCGCCAACGTAATGCGTCGCCAACGAAACGTGTCGCCAACGATACTTGTCGCCAACGTAATGCGTCGCCAACGTAATGCGTCGCCAGCGAAACGTGTCGCCAACGTAATGTGTTGCCAACGAAACGCTTCTCAACAAAACGCTAACGCCGGCGCCCAAAATGCCGTGATGAATTTGCAGGAACTGAAACAAAACGTTGCAAGCAAAGGTGCAAATATTCTCAGTCCGTTGCCATGACGACTGTTTTGCTAATATCCATCATGTCAACATTTTATTCTATCAACACCTAAGGTGGCAAAGAGCCGTGAGGGAGCGAGGGAAACACATTTCCGCTTAGCGTCCGGTCTGTAAACGATCCTGATTGAACGGATTTTCTGCTCTGAGACGTGAAACGTTCCCGCTCGTCCAGACGACGACACGACCGGGTTTCCAAACGGAAACGGACTCAACAGTGTTTCCAAGTGGCTCCAGTTTAGGGTCGAGCACACGGCGGTGGAGCGTGGACGCCAGGCGTAAACGTAGACAAAGATATTACACAAATAATCTCACACACGACAGAATAATCAGAGAATAAGAATGAAAGCAAACGCTCATCTAATCCAGGCCGGCGGCGCCGAACGCTGCGACTGAGTGTAAACGCCGCGTCTTCTGGACTCGACACTTCCTGTCTGTAGACGCTCAGATCTCAGGTCGGAGACTAAAACATCACATCTGCTCCTTTAAAGCTCGTCTTTGACTTTTTAAACCTTTAAAACTCATTTGGACCAGAAACACTCTGGTTTTTAAAACGACCACACGGCTCCTTCACCCCCGACGCCGTCTCCGCTCGAGGAAACGCTTTTTCTCTTTGGATTTTTACTGATTCAGGAAACACTGACACGAGACAAGTGTCGTCTTTCCCCACGATTTAAAGCTCAGGCTCCGAACACACGAGGCGCCGCTAGGCACGTTTCGCTAACAGAACGTTTGGCGAGGAAAACGTTTCGCTAACAGAACGTTTGGCTAACTAAACGTTTGGCTAACTAAACGTTTCGCTGACAGAACGCGGTTCTAGACATCTGTTAAAGCAGAACGTGTCCGCAGCAGAACCTTTGTTTCTTCTGCCGCGGCGTGAACTCCTCTTTTTAAAACACGTATAAAAGTTAAAATACTTCCCACCGCTCGTCACCGTCACTTTTGGAGGAGAGGGAATGTTCACACGGTCCAGAACGCCGCCGCAAGTCAACGGGAACTTTAGAGGAGCATTTAGCTCGACAGGAATATCGTCTCTGTGTGTGTGCGTGTGCGGGAAAGCAGCCGTGTGGTCGACTCGTCGCCGTCTCTGAATAACGGCGTGCTGTGAGCAGCGGCGGGGAATGAAGGATGAAGCGTCAAAATACAGATAAAAAAACAATAAAATAAAGTTACCATCATCGTCACATCAAAGAGTTTCATATTTAAAAGTTCTTTTGTTTCCTTCTTATCGTCCGGTCCGGCCCGTGCAGACGGCGGCGCTCGGTCGTGGCGGAGCTGCGGTCGTGGAGGTTCAGCGGTCCTGTCGGCCGTGTCGGAGCGGTGGCTGTGGCGGTCGTGATGAAATGGCGGTCGCGGCGGTCGTGATGGATCGGTGGTCGTGCTGAAGCGGTGGTCGTGACGGGGCGGCGGCCGTGTCGGAGTGGCGGTCGCTCGTGTCGGAGCGGCGGTCGTGATGGAGCAGCGGGCGTTATGGAGCAGTGGTCGTGTCGGGCGGCAGTCGCTCGTGTCGGAGCGCGAGGACAGAAGAAGAGTTCATATGTTACAGTTAAGTTCAGTTGTTCTCGAACAGCGACAGCAGGTCGTCGTTGTTGTTGTTCGGGAGGTCCGGGGGGCCGAGGTACGACAGCAACTCGTCTGGGTTGGTCAACTCTGGAAGCAACTGCAACAACAAACAAACAAAATAAACAAACAAACAAACAAACAAAATAAACAAACAAACAAACAAACAAAATAAACAAACAAACAAACAAAGGTGAGTTTCTGTGGATCTAAACAAAAACGTCTCGTCTTGGTTCCACTCACGTCCAGAGACGGTTCAGGAACTTCTGCCGACGCTCCGAGGCCGAAGGAGCCGTCGCCTTGGAGACGGGGGTTCTGGTTGCTACGCTGCATCATCTGGTTGCCGACCCCCATTTGGGAGTTGCCGTGGAGACCCTGCGACTGCTGCTGGGAGAGAGAAGCACCATGGGAAGTGGAGTCCAGACGGCCCGACATCTGAGGAGATGAAGGAAGAGGAGGTGGGGATGTTAAAATAATAATAATTATAATTGATATTTAATAATAATAATAATGAATAATAATTCTCAGTTCTGTTGCATAAACACATGATGATGATGATGAAGGTGATGAAGAGGAGGGGGGTGAGGTCACCTGTGCAGCCAGCGGGTGAGGGGGGGGTTTGTCGGGGGTGAGGAGGGCGCTGGAGAGCTCAGACTGGTAGGAGAGGGGGGGAGGACCGGGGGAGGAGAAGTCCCCCCCGACCCCCGGAGTCCCAGGACCCCCGAAGTCTGAGAACCCCCCCGAGGGGCCGGGGTACGACGGGGCTGAGGAGAGCAAATATTAACGTTATTAATATTATTATTATTAATAAATATATAATCAGGACAAATGAGGAATTTGAACACGCGCTCAGCGGTTGAGGAGGAGAAGCGGCGGCGTGCGGCGTGTACCTGGCCCGGCGTAGTCCGGCGTGCCGCTGCTGTTGCTGCCGCCCGCCGACAGAGGCGGGTAAGGCATCGGGGAGGAGGCGGCGCCCGAGGAGGGGGCGGGGCCTAATGATGCGATCATCTCCATGACGCTGGGCAGGACCATGTGACTCGGGCTGAGCGTCCGGCAGCGCTTCAGCACCGGCCCGTCAGACTCCTCCTTCACGTGCACGTCCGGCTTCACCGGGACGGGCTTCCAGCTGCACACCGGGTCGATGGTGATCTCCTCATACTCCGAACTGAGGGGGGAGGAGGGGGAGGAAGAGGAGAAGATGGGGAGGAGGAGAGGGGGAGTTAACACCTTATGCAGCAGATATTAATTAATATTTAATATTTATTATTAAACGTAAAGTTTGGTTCTTACTTCTGAACGTAGATGAGGATCCCCAACATGTACTGATCCACCTCCAGACCCTCTAACAGAGCAGTTTTACTACAAACACACACACACACACACAGAGACACACACACACACACAAACAGACACACACACAAACAGACACACACACACACACACACAGACACACACACACACACACACACACAGATTAAAAAATTGTTTAAATAATGGTTTTACATTTGGTTAAAAAAACTGGGTTTAAACAAGTGTGCGTGACAGGAAGTGCGCATGCGTGACAGGAAGTGTGCGTGCGTGACAGGAAGTGTGCGTGCGTGACAGGAAGTGTGCGTGCATGACAGGAAGTGTGCGTGACAGGATGTGTGCGTGACAGGATGTGTGTGTGACAGGATGCGTGTGTGACAGGAAGCGTGCGAGTGTGACAGGAAGTGTGTGTGTGTGCGTGACAGGAAGCGTGCGTGACAGGAAGTGTGTGCTTGACAGGAGGTGTGAGTGACAGGAAGTGTGCGTGCACGGCTCTGGATCTGTAGATGTTAATGACGTACTTGCACACGGGGCACCTCCACGTCCCTCTCTCACAGTTGAGCTGCAGGTACGACTCCAGATCAAAACACTGAGGAAACAAACACAAACTCAAACACTCGGCTGTGATGAACAGGAAGTAGTATTCTGAAAGGGCAGGCAGGTTGGCTGTGATTGGCCGCGGCCTCTGACCTGTATGTGTCGGCAGTCGTGGCCTCTGGCCGGCAGCTGGATGCGGCGGAAGGTGATGGGACATTTTAACAGGACTCTGATGGCGGTCTGCTCCACGCCGTCCTCTCCGTTTAACCCTGGAGTCCCGGGAATCGAACCGCTGCTGAAGTTCCTCTTGACTGAGAGAAACATGACATTATTATATTATTATTATAATTCTTATTAATAATAACAACAGGTGGTGATAGAGACGTACTCTTGGTGACGCAGTGCTCTGCCGGCAGCAGCCTCTTCTTCATCAAACCCTGAAGAACCGAACGCACCGACGGACGATGAACCAGCTGCAGAACGAACAGGTGAGACTGTGGAGAAACAACACACACACACACACACAGGTGAGACTGTGGAGGAACAACACACACACACACACAGGTGAGACTGTGGAGAAACAACACACACACACACACACAGGTGAGACTGTGGAGGAACAACACACACACACACACGAACAGGTGAGACTGTGGAGAAACAACACACACACACACACACACACACACAGGTGAGACTGTGGAGGAACAACACACACACACACACACAGGTGAGACTGTGGAGAAACAACACACACACACACAGGTGAGACTGTGGAGAAACAACACACACACACACACACAGGTGAGACTGTGGAGGAACAACACACACACACACACACACACAGGTGAGACTGTGGAGGAACAACACACACACACACACACAGGTGAGACTGTGGAGGAACAACACACACACACACACACAGGTGAGACTGTGGAGAAACAACACACACACACACACACACACACAGGTGAGACTGTGGAGAAACAACACACACACAAGTCTCAAGGAGATTGAAGAGGCAGCCCGATCAGCATCTTCACTGGGCCCCGGTGACGTACCCTTTATCAACTACAAGCGCTGTCCAGAGCTTCTAAGGCACCTGTGGAAGATCTTAAAGGTGATTTGGCGAAGGGGGGAAGTGGTGGACCCGTGGAGATGTGCAGAGGGAGTCTGGACCCCCGAGGAGGAGGACTCAAAGAATGGACGATTTCACTATTCAGTGTGGAAGGGAAGGTGTTTTTCAGCATCGTCTCCCGAAGAACGACGAGTTCCTCCTCAAGAACAACTACATCGACCCTTCTGTGCAGACGTTGGGATTCCTGGAGCTCCTGGCTGCGTAGAGCACACAGGAGGAGCCACACAGCCAATCAGAGAGGCACATGAGAGCAGCGGTGACCTTGCTGTGGCTCCATCCCACACAAACTGGTGGAGCTCTACACCGTCACCATGTTCCCAGTAAGATCAAGGACCTGGCTCAGAGTCTCTTCTGGGTCAGCGATGAACACGGTGGTCAAGGCTGCTGAAGTGGAATGTAGGGCGCCCCTGTCCAAGTCAGGTGTTTGCAGCCCCCTATAAGAGCGTATATATGGATGATCTCACCATCACAACAACATCAGTCCCAGGGAGCAGGTGGATCTTGCATGGTCTGGAGAGACTCATCACATGGGCAAGGATGAGTTACAAGCCCTCCAAGTCAACGTCCATGGTGCTGAAGAAGGGGACGGTGATTGACAGATTCCGTCCCATCCATCACTGAAGAGCCAGTCCAGAGCTCTCCACCCTGAAAGATACCGCTGCCATCCAGAAGTCGAGCGAGGAGCTTGGAGCTTGGCTCACCAAGGGGGACAAGTCGGGCTTGCCTGGTAGATTCAAAGCCTGGATCCACCAGCACTCCATCCTGCCCAGAGTCCTGTGGCCTCTCCTTGTCTACTCAGTCCCGATGACAACAGTGGAAACCCTCCAAAGGAAGATCAGTGGCTTTCTTTCTTTGTCTGGGACGAGTAACACCCTGCGGCTGCCCTTCAGCGGACTCGCCGAGGAGTTTAAGGTGGCACGCACAAGAGAAGCCCCTCATTACAGGGACTCCAGGGACCACAAGGTGTCATCAGCTAAGATTCAAGTGAGGACAGGAAGGAAAGGTAAGGCAGAGAAGGCAGTGGAGGTGGCAGAGTCACGCCTAAGGCAGAAGGCCCTGGTGGGGACCATGGCAACAGGAAGAGCAGGCTTGGGCTACTTTCCAAAGACCCAGGTCAGCAAGGCCCGGGGCAAGGAGAGATACCAAGTACTCCAAGAAGAGGTTGGAGGTGGCCTGGAAGAAGAAAGAGTGAGCAGGGCAGTGGGACTCCAGCAGCACGGAGCGTGGACACGGTGGGAGAGCACGTTGCAGCGCAAAGTCACCTGGTCGAACATCATGCAGGCAGACTGCCATCGCGTCCGGTTCCTGGTGCAGGCAGTCTATGATGCCCTCCGAAGCCCAGCAAACCTTCAAACCTGGGGGAAGAGGGAGAGACCTTCTTGTCCCCTTTGCTCCAGATGACGCTCCCTAGAACATCTCCTTAGCTGCTGCCCAAAAGCCCCGGCTGACGGCCGCTATCGTTCAGGCAGTGGCTGAGAGTATAGCCTCAGCTATCAGCACCAGGAGACACCATCAAGCTCCTAAGGCGGTCCTTAAGACCCCGGACTGGGTCATAGGCAACAACAGGCCTCCTCCACACAGCCCCTGATTGGGTGCTGCAGGTTGATCTTGAAAAACAGCTGAGGCTCCCACAACACATGCACCAACATCCCTCCGACCAGACACGATTATAACATCTGAGGTCTCAAGAGAACTGATCACGCTGGAGCTAACTGCGCCCTGGGAAGAGCGAGTGAGGAAGCCAACGAAAGGAAGCGCGAGAGGTACCAGGAACTGGTGGAGGTGTGCAGAGGCTGGTGGAGGCGTGCAGAGGCTGGTGGAGGTGTGCAGAGGTGTGCAGAGGCTGGTGGAGGTGTGCAGAGGCTGGTGGAGGCGTGCAGAGGCTGGTGGAGGTGTGCAGAGGTGTGCAGAGGCTGGTGGAGGTGTGCAGAGGTGTGCAGAGGCTGGTGGAGGTGTGCAGAGGTGTGCAGAGGCTGGTGGAGGTGTGCAGAGGTGTGCAGAGGCTGGTGGAGGTGTGCAGAGGCTGGTGGAGGTGTGCAGAGGCTGGTGGAGGCGCGCAGAGGCTGGTGGAGGCGCGCAGAGGCTGGTGGAGTGTGTGGAGGCTGGTGGAAGTGTGCAGAGGCTGGTGGAGGCGCGCAGAGGCTGGTGGAGGTGTGCAGAGGCTGGTGGAGGTGTGCAGAGGCTGGTAGAGGTGGGAGAAGTCGGCTGCAGAGGCTTCGCAGGACGCTCGCTCTGCAAAGTACTCGGTCGACTGGGAATTACAGGGGCGGCCAAGAAGAGGGCCGTTCAATCTGCTCGTGACGCCGCAGAGAAAGTCACAGTGGCTGTGGATAAGTGAGCTGATCCGTGGGCTGCTGCTGGGACGCAGGCTGGGACTGGATCACCCCCAGCAGGGTCGCCTGGGCGAGGGTGTCTGTTGCAAGACCCGAAACCCCAACAACACCGGTGATGCGTCCCAGAGCATTACAAACATGCAAACATGATGAAATATGATATGAAACAGTAAACGTTGTATCAAACATGATTAAATAGGATGTGAAACATAAGAAGCGCGTCTCTTACGCAGCAGCAGGCCGTCACGGTGATCTGGATGGTGTTCCTGCCCGGCTGACACACCTGCTTCAGGTACAAAGGCTTATGGGAAGTTTTGTTATCACCGCGCTCGATGGTGAGAGGAGTCGCATTCACGCTGACCTGAGGAAGAGGAGGAGAGGGGAGAGAGAGAGAGAGAGGAGGAGTTGGGGGGCAGAGAGAGGAAGAGAAGGAGGAGGAGCAGAGAGAGGAAGAGGAGGAGGAGAGGCAGATTTGAACGGTGTCCTGTTGTTCTCAGGTAAAAACCTGTTTCTAAAGTAAAGGTGAAGGAGGTCAGAGGTCAAACCTGGACGGAGGCCGGCCAGTTGGTGTTCATCTGTCGATCCTCGTGGTGGTAACACTTGAACTGGAGCTCCAGGTCGGGTCTGACACACACACAGAGAGAGAGAGACACACAGACACACAGACACAGACACAGACACAGACACAGAAACAGACACACAAACAAACCAACAAACTGTTACTGATCCTGAAAACAATCAGCAGAAGCCAAACTCACCGCAGATGAGAATTAATCCGTATTCATAAAAAGGAAAGATTGATTTGGTGTGTGTGTGTGTGTGTGTGTGTGTGTGTGTGTGTGTGTGTGTCTGTCTGTGTGTGTTCACCTCATGATCAGAGTCTTGTAGACGGAGTCTCTCAGCTGGAAGACGTGGTTGCTGACGGCGAGGTTGTGCTCTAACCTGAATGGCTCCAGCACCACGCCGTCACGCACGGGGAAGGTCAGCCGCAGGTCGTCGCTAGGGTTACCTGTGAAAAGGAAGTCAGCACGGGTCACACTTCCTGTGACATCATCACTGCACTGTGTTAATAATCGGTTCTCCCAGAAGACTCCGGAGGTGGTTCTGAGGTCCCCACAGGTCTGAAGGGCTGCAGCCTCTGCTGGGTCAGAGGCAAAGCAGCAGGTGTGGGAGGAGTTCACACAAGTCCTGGAGAAGGACTTTGGGGGGCACCGAGGTGCTTCTGGACCACCATTCAGCACCTCAGGAGGGGGACACGGGGAACCGTCCAAGCTGTTCACAGTAAGGACGGGACGCTGGTGACCTCAGCTGATGAGGTCATGGGGCGGTGGAAGGACTCTGAGGAAGTCCTGAATGGGCCCAACACGCCCTCTTTTGTAGAGGCAGAGCTGGAGGCTGATGGGGATCATCGTCATGAGTCCTGACCCCAAGTGAAGGAGTTCAAGTACCTCGGGATCTTGTTCACGAGTGAGGGGACGATGGAGCGTGAACCTCAGGGAAGACCCAGGACCAGGTGGAGAGATTAGATCTCCACACTGGCCTGGGAACGCCTCAGGATCCCCCAGTTAGAGCTGGTTAATGTGGCCCGGGAAAGGGAAGTTTGGGGTCCCCTGCTGGAGCTGCTGCCCCTGAGACCTGATCCAGGATCAGAGGCTGGAGCTGCTGCCCCTCAGACCTGATCCAGGATCACAGGCTGTAATGAGGATATAATGTGTGTATTAGTGATGAATGTGTGTGTGTTGGTACCTGTAGGAGGTGGTGGCGGCAGACCGGCCATGTTGGGTTTGATGTCAGGCAGGAAGGAGGAGGGTGGCGGCTTGACGTCACTGTTGCCGGGCGACATGTAGGGCGGGGCCATGGAGCTGCTGGGGGTGATGGGAGGAGTCGGGTTCCCAGGGACCGGGGAGGACGGGTAACCTGGCAACCCTCGGCCCGGCTGAGAGACACAGAGAGAGGGACGGGTTTATGGCATCAGTGAAATCTGCGTTTATCCTGTTTCCTGTTAATGGAGCGTCTGTGCTAACGTTAGCTGCTGGTGTCACATTTTCATCACGGTCAGAGCAGACGGCAGGACGCTCCCCCAGCAGCAACATCATGTTAAACATAATTCTTAACATAGTGGGGTTCTTGTAAACCCGCCATCTTGTCCCCACTCCCAGAATGCATCATGTTTTCTATCCTGATGTGTGTGAAACGTGCGTCTCACCCCAGACGGCTGGTTGAAGGAGTTGTAGACGTTGCCGGCGCCCCCGGTGGTCAGAGCGTTGAGACCACCGCCCTGACCGTTAAACGGCTCCTGCTGCACAAACAACAACAACAACAACATGTTTATTTACCCGGATGCTGTTTATCTTCTTATTCTCTCATGTGTAAACGTGTGACCATGAGGCCGCAGGTTCGAGTCTGCGTGAACAGCTCACCTTGTAGTACTGTGAGGCGGGGGGTCCAGAGGGGGGGTACTGAGGGAGGGACATCTTATGGGTCTGATAGGAGGGGGAGGAGCCGGAGCGCTGGGGGGCGGGGCCTGGACCGCCGGGACCTGAGGACAAAAACGATCCTGAAACATCAGCACACCTGAACCTGGACTGTGCTAAGCTAGGCTAACAGTTTACCCTGACTCCAGTCTTTGTGCTAAGCTAGGCTAACAGTTTCCCCCTGACTCCAGTCTTTGTGCTAAGCTAGGCTAACAGTTTCCCCCTGACTCCAGTCTTTGTGCTAAGCTAGGCTAACAGTTTACCCTGACTCCAGTCTTTGTGCTAAGCTAGGCTAACAGTTTCCCCCTGACTCCAGTCTCTGTGCTAAGCTAGGCTAACAGTTTCGCGCCTCATGCAGACGTCTCACCCGGATGGTACTGCATGTTGGGGCCGGGGTACGGGCCGGGGCCGCCGTGACCGCCTCCGCCTGAACCTGGAATCGAACCCCCGCCTCCAGGACCTGACATCACGTTGACGCTGGGACCAACGGGAACGCCGTACTGCTGAGACATCCCAGAGAACGACTGAGGACGGACAAAAGGACGTGTAAGTGAAAGCTTTTATCGTTCTGTGCATTAACACGTGATTTTAATTATGTTGCTTCTGTTTATTTAATAAAAGAACAGAAATTCAGCTGAAATCCGACGTGACGTAAAACAAATGAACTGATACAGAAAAATAAAAAGCAGAAAACGAGTCTCAGGCTTCAGAGCAGATTAAACAGATCAGCGGACGCTCACCTCAGAGCTGTACGGCCGCTTGAGGCCCTGCGGCGGCCTCAGGTGGCCCTGCTGGGGTCCGGGGCCGTAGTTTGGATGCTGAGGGTGCTGGGGGTGTTGAGGGTGTTGAGGGTGTTGGGGGTGCTGCGGGTGTTGGGGGTGTTGGGGGTGCTGCGGGTGTTGGGGGTGCTGAGGGTGCTGGGGGTGCTGGGGGACCCTCTGGGGACCAGCTCCAGGGCCGTACATGTGGCCCATGGAGGAAGGGCCTCTGGTGGGTCCAGGCCCGGGGCCCATCCCTCCGGGGGCCATGCCGGGGGGGCCGCGGGGGCCGGAGTGGGCCATGAACTGGTTGTTGTAGGCGGGGCCTCCCATCTGACACACACACCACAGAAGAAGAAGTTAACTCATCATGTTCTCTATCCTGTTTATGACGTAACACCCTTTCAAAATAAGACTTCCTGTCCCAGCTGCGTGTTGCACAGATATCTGTCTCCACGTCCCGCCCCCCCTCACCTGTCCGTAGTTCATCTCCTGGTTCTGTTTCTCCTGGATGGCCTGGACGGTCGCCGTGGCGGTGGCGGTTGCCGTGGCAGCAGCAGCAGCGACGGCGGCTGCGGCGGCAGCCTGAGTGAAGTCAGAACCTCTGGAGCCGCCGGCGTTGGACGGGTAACTGGAGACAGACGCTCAGGTTAGTGTTTCTGTTTTATTTCTTTATTTAAAGTAACGCTGACATCAGCACCCGGTCCCGGGTCAGACCCACCTCCCCGAGTAGCCCCCCGGTCCTCCAGCGTAGCCCGCGGTGCTCCGGCCGTACATGCCCTGGTTCATGTAGCCTTTGCTGGGCTCTCCGTAGCCCTGCTGACCCATGTAGCCTCCGGGCCCTCCAGCCATGCCCGGACCCCCGGGGCCCTGCATCATGGGCCCCCCGCCTGGGTTGGCCCCGGGCCCCATCACCCCTCCACCCATCCCCTGAAACACACACACACACACGTCACGTCACATCACTCCTAACACAACATCATCATCCTCTTTACTTCCTGTTTGGTGATGTCATACCTGGCTGGCCGAGGGATTGGTCACTCCCCAGACGGTGGTTACCACGGAGAGAGATCCTGTCGGCTGATTGGTCGGCTGCTGCCAGCCTGAGGGGTCGTAGGGGTACGAGCCCTCGCTGCGGGTCACACACACCGATGATCAGGAGAGAGAGAGAGAGTGTGTGTGTGTGTGTGTGCGTGTCTGTGTGTAGGTGTGGGTGTGTACGTGTGTGCGTACACCTGTGTGTGTGTGTGTGTGTGTGTGCCTCTGTGTGTGTGTGTGTGTGTGTGTGTACCTGTGTGGGTTGTTGGACAGACCCGCCTTCATCTGGTTCAGAGGGTTCATGGTGGGAGGGGCTTCTGGCTCACAGGGGTCCAATCAGAAGACAGCCTCCTGCAGAGACAGACAGGAGTCACCATCTCGTCTAAACATTTCCCATCATGCATCGCTTCCCTCCGCAGAAGGGATTAGTGACAAAAGAGAAGAAATAAACAAAGAAGAGGAATTTTACACGATGCAACATGTGAGAAGTTACGAAAAATGACAACTAGCATGAATGCTAACTTAACATTGAAAGTGCCATAGACGGGCTAACGTGATTAGCATCGAGCTCGGTTCATGTTTTTCCACATGAACCAACAGTTTTAGTGAAGTTTGACCAGAGGAAAAGTTCAAATCCCATTCAGCTGCTCAATTATGTTCATGGGTTCTTTAAGGTTCAGCTGAGAACAACAATAACAGCAACGCCACAACAACTACGGCAAGTCTCAGCGGACAAACAGATGCACCGGCTCTCGTTTGCATTTCACAAGTTTATTTTAAGAACAATGAATCAGGGCTGCAGCCATCGAACCTGAGTAATAGAGTATTTTACAGATTATTCCAGCGAGTCATTAACATGAAAAACTAAACATGGAGGCGTTCACCAGGACTTCCTGTTTCTAACATCTCCGTCACCACGGCAACCGCCCTCCTTAAAGCGGAGCTGCGGCGCTCGGTGAAGTGGCGTCAACAACGGGCTGCTTTCAGCTCAGACGCTGAATCAGACGCTGAATCAGACGCTGAATCAGACGCTGAATCATCCGTGACACCGTCGCTTCTCTTTAAGTGTGAAACGATCCCAAACTCTGGACGCTCTCGGCGTCTTCAGGGCGCTTTCTTCACCTCCGTTATTTAATCCCTGATGTTTTGGCGTCTGCAGAAACGCTCCGTGAACAGGACGCTGTTTATGACAAACAAAAACACAAACACCTGTTGTCTTATTGCACCAACGAGGATCAGATGTCACGTCTGCACTAGAATCTATTTCTGCCCACCATCTGTTTTTATCTGGTTTTCTTACAAACAGCAACAAAAATATTAAAAAATAAATTAAAAAGCCAGACCTACAACACAAAACACCCTGGGACGTCTACATGTCACACTGATCCTGAATCTGCCTCTAACAAAATAAGGACAGATGGTGACGTGCGTCCAGATCCAGCACCTGAGCTCAGAACGGGCGCCACATCCTGTTAAATAAGTCTTGGAGCAAAGGAACGCTATGAAATCAGAAACTACCGTTTTATTCCTCTGATTTACAGCGTCGTCCTCACTGAACGCTGCCCGCTCTCTTCATTCACTCTCTAGCACGCTCCACCAATTCACTTCAATTCATTCATTCATCTTCAGTCTCTTGTCCCTGTCGGGGTCGTGGGGGACAAGGACCCTAAAGCACGGGGCACGGGACAGAGGCACAGTGGGAGGGCGCTCTAACCTGTGACGGAGGTACAGTGGGAGGGCGCTCTAACCTGTGACGGAGGCACAGTGGGAGGGCGCTCTAACCTGTGAGGGAGGCACAGTGGGAGGGCGCCCTCACATGTAAAGACAAACTGTAAATCACACACTTGTCCTCCTCCACCGTCTGTAAACGATCAAACTCTTATTCTCATTATTCAGTGATCACTGTCGACCAATCAGGAGACAGAACGCCCCCCCCCCCCCGACGTGTGTAAAGATGATTAAAGGTAGACACAGAGGAATTAAAGCATGTTTGCAGCGTTTAAAGGTGGCTTTACAGGTTTCCAGCTCCTCACAGCTGATTTTAATAAACACAACAAACTCCAACGATCGCTCGATTTAATAAATATGAAACTTTTGATCAGTTTGAGTCGATTTAAGGAGAAAAAGTCATAATTCTGTGATCAGAGTTTCTTTAATTCAAAGTTCAGATGTTTAAAGTAGATAAATAAATTATTTTAGACACTTTATACAAATGTTTCACAATAAAAGAAACCGTCCTTACAGAACATAGAGAATAATAATGATATAATAATAATAATAATAATGATAAGAAGAAGAAGAACATAGAGATTAATAATAATAATAATAATAATAATAACAATAATGATATAATGCAGAAGACTGTGTTTGTGCTAGTTTAGAAATGGTGTCATATATTTATCTTATTTATGTAAATGATTATAAAGACTGATACTGAACATGTTTATTTACATATTTATTTGATGTATTCTTCATTTAAATGGTGAAAAACTGACTGATATTTATTATTTATTTTCTTATTTTTTTATTATCATTTGCCTTTATGTAACTACACACACACATAAACATATATATACATATATATTATTTTTTTTTAATTAAATGGTCAACAACT
>NC_139829.1:34918611-34923611 GCF_963691815.1 Echiichthys vipera | reverse complement strand
TTACAGACTTGCACACACACCTGCTGAAAGGCAAAAATAAACGACGACCACCTCCACCTGCTGCTGCTGCAGTGGCTCCGCTCCAGCTGCTAACAGCTAGCACGCCTCCCATTCGCTTACAATGGGGAGCGCTAATGAGTGCTAACGACGCTAACGATGAGCGGCTGATTTAAAAAAAAACAAAAGTAAATGTTTCCTGCGACTTCAGGAGAAGAAGAGCTGAGAGATGATGACGTCATAACTGCTGACCCGCTGTGTGTGTGTGTGTGTGTGTGTGTGTGGACGGAGGAAGGTGTGTGTGTGTGTGTCTGTGTGTGTGTTTGACCTTTAAACTTCAGGCTTCACTCCACCAGAGTCAACGTTTCCTTCGAGCAACTCTTCAGATTTTAACGTCACTGCAAAATTTTGTTGCATCAAAAGTTGCCTCGTGTTTCCACGACTCGTAAAGAACAAGAGTCGGGCAACGAGCCACGAGAGACGGGCAACGAGCGACGGGCAACGAGCGACGGGCAACGAGCCACGAGAGACGGGCAACGAGCGACGGGCAACGAGCGACGGGCAACGAGCGACGGGCAACGAGCCACGAGAGACGGGCAACGAGCGACGGGCAACGAGCCACGAGAGACGGGCAACGAGCGACGGGCAACGAGCCACGAGAGACGAGCGACGAGCAACGAGAAGCACCGGCGGGTTGTGAACTCTGCACCAGACTCACAAAGTTGCAGATTTTCAGTGTTCTGCGGTTTGAAAGTTGCTGATTCGACACTTTTCAAACTCTTTTTTTCTTTCCTTTCGTGTCAGAACTCGTGTCGACGCTTCGTCAGTGTTTTAAATGAATCAAATCCAGTTTGATGGTTAAAGGTTAAAGTACGACGGCGTTTTAGAGCCAAGTATGAAAAAAGACGTGTTTGGTTCTCGTCCGTTTGAAACTTTAATCTCATGAATCTGAAACACTCTTCATGTCGTCTAAAAAAGAATCTGAGCTTTAAATGAAACGACAGAAGCTTCACGTGTGCTGACTTTTTATTTATGTTTTTTCTGAACCTTTGTTTTTCAAACGCTTCTGTTTCGTCGACAGCTGCTGAGAAAACTGCACTTCATCACGTTCACTTTCCTAAAGTTTCCATTTATTCGATGAAATCAAGTTTGATTTTCGCTCTTCAGGGTTTTTTTATTCAACATTTGCAGTTTTTAAGCAGCAGAACTTTCATCTGAGCAGAAAACGCCTGTTTACGTTCAAAGCTGCGTCCTCACTTTAAACACAGGAGCTTCAGCAGCGTGTTGCTGGTGGAGTCGTCGTCTGTGGTGGAGTCGAGCCTGAGTCCATGTTAAACACCTCCATGAGTCTGTGTCTCCACTGGGACGTCCTCTTTTTTACTGAACGAACGCAGAATTTAACTCACGCATTTCTAAGTTTTCGTCCACGTGATTCAAAACAACCTTTTTCTTTTCTCTGTGAAAGTTCCTGTCGCTCGTCCTGGATCCTAAACATCTGCGTCCACAGGAAACCATGCAGCTAACTCTCGCAGCAGCGCCTCGTTTTGGGGCGTGGTCATGAGGTCATCACCATCAACAGTGTGTAGCGTGAGTTAGCTCGTGTGTTAGCGTGTGTCAGGACGCGACGCCATCTTTACATTAACGCAAACTCCAACTGTCCGACTGGAGACACAGACGCCTTCATGTAACACTGTAGTATGTATGTGTGTGTGTGTGTGTGTGTGTGTGTGCAGTGACGTCAGGGGTGGGGGTGGGGTGGGGGGGTCAAAGGTCAGACAGGTGAGGGTCCGTCCAGGTGTTGTACAGATCTACTCCTGGTCTTTGAAGGCGTCCAGGCCGAAGGCGTTGTCCAGGAAACGCCGCAGCTCCATCAGGTGAGCCTTCTTGTTTCCTGTCGCCGGAGCTGCTGCAGGACCCCTACCAGCATACCTGCACACACACACACACACACACACGCACACACACAAAGACACACACGCGCACGCACACACACACACATACATACACACACACACACACACACACACACACACACACACACACACACACACACACACACCCCTTTAAGTTCAAAATGTTCCAACTGTTTATACAGAAAATGTAAAAAAAGAAAAAAAAATGGGCCTAAGAAGGTTAGCATCATTAGCATGCTAACATAAACACGCTAACATTAGCATGCTAACCCTGTCATCTGGACCTGGGCTGTGGTCATTCGTGTGGTGGTGTTTCCATAGTAACAAGATGGTTTAGGAACACACCGTGTTAGCGTTAGCCCTGTTATGCTAATTAAATAGCCTTGAGTCCAGCCTGCTGTCTCTGACACAGACACTAGATGCTAATGCTAATGTGGAGCAGTGGAGGATTGTGGGTGTTTTCCAGTCTGTGAGCGTGGGACTGTGTTGAACATCAGTGTAAATCAGAAACGCTGCTACTCCTGGAGCCGCTGGAGCTAATGTAGCTAATGCTAATCTGGAGCCGCTGGAATCTGCTCCAGAGACACGGGACTCCCACTCCCTTTAGCCGCTAACCTGTGCTGTTAGCCTAGCTCCCTTTAGCTGCTAACCTGTGCTGTTAGCCTAGCTCCCTTTAGCTGCTAACCTGTGCTGTTAGCCTAGCTCCCGGGCGCTGGAGCTAACGTGAGCTGATGTGGCTTATTCTGTAAACGTCAGCTACACGGACGTATCTCCCTCCCCCCAGCGTCACATACATGCCCTTTTATGGTCAGGAAATGAGGCGGAGTCAAAGTCTGACTGAAAGGACAGAGCTCAGAGAGGGAGACAGTGATGATGATGATGATGAGGAGGGTGAGGGTGATGAGGGTGATGAAGGCGGCGGTTACCAGACGGGCTTGGCTCTCTGCGTGGTGGTCCTGATGCGAGGCTTCACGTAGTCATAGTAACCCTGGTTCTTGTGCTCCTCCTGACACCAGACCAGGTCGGCGTTGGCGAAGCGCTCGCACTCCTCCTTCACCTGATCGAAGGGGAACGGGGACAACTGGAGACAGAGAGGGGGTCGTTACACGTGTGTGGGAGGTGTGTGTGTCTGCCTGTGTGTGTGTGTGTGTGTTAGTGTTTGTTCTGTGTCTGTGTGCGTGTCTGCCTGTGTGTGTGAGTCTCTGTCTCTCTGTGTGTGTGTGTGTCCCTGTCTGTGTGTGTGTCCCTGTGTGTGTGTGTGTGTCCCCGTGTGTGTGTGTGTGTCCCTGTGTGTGTGTGTGTCCCTGACCTGCTCGATGCGTGCGATGGCCACCGTGTCCTCCATGCCGCGGCTCCTCCTCTCTTTGGTCAGCTCGTAGTAAACTTTGCCCGTGCAGAAGATCACACGCTTCACCTGATCAGGGCGCTGAGACGCCACGCCGCCCTCAGGGATCAGCCGCTGGAAATGAGTCCCTGCGGGGGGAGGGGGGAGATGATGAATAATCGCTAATCATGGTAATAATAATAAAAATTAACTTGGTATCTTGGTGTGAGTAGAGTTGTTACCAGGCAGCATCTCGTCGAAGCTGGAGCGAGCCTCAGGGTGACGCAGCAGAGACTTGGGAGTGAAGACGATCAGCTGCAGACAGGAAGTCAGGATTTTCAAAATAATACGTACCGACATTCAGAATAACAATGTGTGTGTGTGTCTGTGTGTGTGTGTCTGTGAGTGTGTCTGTCTCTGTGTGTGTGTCTGTGTTTATGTGTGTGTGTATGTGTGTGTGTGTGTCTGAGTGTGTGTGTGTGTGTGTGTGTATGTGTGTCTGAGTGTGTGTGTGTGTGTGTATGTCTGTGTCTGAGTGTGTGTGTGTGTGTGTCTGTGTGTTTATGTGTGTGTGTGTGTTCATGTGTGTCTGTCTCTGTGTGTCCCTGTGTGTGTGTGTGTCTGTGTCTCTGTGCGTGTGTGTGTGTCTCTGTGTGTGTGTGTCTGTGTGTGTGTGTGTCTCTGTGTGTGTGTGTCTGTGTGTGTGTGTGTGTCTCTGTGTGTGTGTGTGTGTGTCTCTGTGTGTGTGTGTGTGTGTCTCTGTGTGACTGTGTGTGTGTGTGTGTGTCTCTGTGTGACTGTGTGTGTGTATGTGTGTGTCTGAGTGTGGCTGTGTGTGTGTGTCTGAGTATGTGTGTGTGTGTGTGTGTGTGTGTCTCTGTGTGTGTGTGTGTCTCTGTGTGACTGTGTGTGTGTATGTGTGTGTCTGAGTGTGTGTGTGTGTGTCTGAGTGTGTGTGTGTGTGTGTGTGTGTGTGTGTGTCTCTGTGTGACTGTGTGTGTGTGTGTGTCTCTGTGTGACTGTGTGTGTGTGTGTCTCTGTGTGACTGTGTGTGTGTGTATGTGTGTGTCTGAGTGTGTGTGTGTGTGTGTGTCTGAGTGTGTGTGTGTGTGTGTGTGTGTGTGTGTGTGTGTGTGTCTCACAGGTTTCCTGTAGGGCAGCAGGATTTGTCGTCTCAGGACGTGGAAGTAGTTTCCAGGAGACGCACAATTCACCACGATCCAGTTACAGTCGTAGAGCTGACGCACGGCAAAGTCCTCCGTGATGTTCTGAGACCACAAAAGAAGAAAGTGTCAGGCTCTTCCTGCCGCCTTCACAATAAAAGCTGGGAGAGTTTGAAGCCCCAGGTGTAGCCGGTTTAATGCTGTTCACTTCCTGTTCACCTCCTGTTCTCTTCCTGTTCTCTTCCTGTTCTCTTCCTGTTCACTTCCTGTTCCCTTCCTGTTCTCCTCCTGTTCCCTTCCTGTTCCCTTCCTGTTCTCTTCCTGTTCCCTTCCTGTTCTCTTCCTGTTCACCTCCCGTTCTCTTCCTGTTCCCTTCCTGTTCACCTCCCGTTCTCTTCCTGTTTCCTTCCTGTTCCCTTCCTGTTCACCTCCCGTTCTCTTCCTGTTCCCTTCCTGTTCTCTTCCTGTTCTCCTCCTGTTCACTTCCTGTTCTCTTCCTGTTCTCTTCCTGTTCACTTCCTGTTCTCTTCCTGTTCTCGTCCTGTTCTGTTCCTGTTCACCTCCTGTTCACTTCCTGTTCTGTTCCTGTTCTCTCTCTGTTCA
>NC_139829.1:34896111-34908611 GCF_963691815.1 Echiichthys vipera | reverse complement strand
CAGAGAGAAAACATGAAGAAGAAGACGCAGACAGAAAACACGCAGAAGAAGAAGACGCAGACAGAAAACATGCAGAAGAAGAAGACGCAGACAGAAAACATGCAGAAGAAGAAGAAGACGCAGACAGAAAACATGCAGAAGAAGAAGAAGACGCAGACAGAAAACATGAAGAAGAAGACGCAGACAGAAAACATGCAGAAGAAGAAGACGCAGACAGAAAACACGCAGAAGAAGAAGATGCAGACAGAAAACATGCAGAAGAAGAAGACGCAGACAGAAAACACGCAGAAGAAGAAGACACAGACAGAAAACACGCAGAAGAAGAAGACGCAGACAGAAAACATGCAGAAGAAGAAGACGCAGACAGAAAACACGCAGAAGAAGAAGACGCAGACAGAAAACATGAAGAAGAAGACGCAGACAGAAAACATGCAGAAGAAGAAGACGCAGACAGAAAACACGCAGAAGAAGACGCAGACAGAAAACATGCAGAAGAAGAAGACGCAGACAGAAAACACGCAGAAGAAGAAGACGCAGACAGAAAACACGCAGAAGAAGAAGACGCAGACAGAAAACACGCAGAAGAAGACGCAGACAGAAAACATGCAGAAGAAGAAGACGCAGACAGAAAACACACAGAAGAAGAAGACGCAGACAGAAAACACGCAGAAGAAGAAGACGCAGACAGAAAACACGCAGAAGAAGACGCAGACAGAAAACACGCAGAAGAAGAAGACGCAGACAGAAAACATGAAGAAGAAGAAGACGCAGACAGAAAACATGCAGAAGAAGAAGAAGACGCAGAGAGAAAACATGAAGAAGAAGACGCAGACAGAAAACATGCAGAAGAAGAAGACGCAGACAGAAAACATGAAGAAGAAGAAGACGCAGACAGAAAACACGCAGAAGAAGACGCAGACAGAAAACACGCAGAAGAAGAAGACGCAGACAGAAAACATGCAGAAGAAGAAGACAGACAGAAAACATGCAGAAGAAGACGCAGACAGAAAACACGCAGAAGAAGAAGACGCAGACAGAAAACATGCAGAAGAAGAAGAAGACGCAGACAGAAAACATGAAGAAGAAGAAGAAGACGCAGACAGAAAACATGCAGAAGAAGAAGACGCAGACAGAAAACACGCAGAAGAAGAAGACGCAGACAGAAAACATGCAGAAGAAGACGCAGACAGAAAACATGCAGAAGAAGAAGACAGACAGAAAACATGCAGAAGAAGACGCAGACAGAAAACACGCAGAAGAAGACGCAGACAGAAAACATGAAGAAGAAGACGCAGACAGAAAACATGAAGAAGAAGACGCAGACAGAAAACATGCAGAAGAAGAAGACAGACAGAAAACATGCAGAAGAAGAAGACGCAGACAGAAAACATGCAGAAGAAGACGCAGACAGAAAACACACAGAAGAAGAAGAAGACGCAGACAGAAAACATGAAGAAGAAGAAGAAGACGCAGACAGAAAACATGAAGAAGAAGAAGACAGAAAACATGCAGAAGAAGAAGACGCAGACAGAAAACATGAAGAAGAAGAAGAAGAAGAAGAAGTCGCAGACAGAAAACACGCAGAAGAAGAAGAAGACGCAGACAGAAAACATGCAGAAGAAGAAGAAGACGCAGACAGAAAACATGCAGAAGAAGAAGACACAGACAGAAAACATGCAGAAGAAGAAGACGCAGACAGAAAACATGAAGAAGAAGAAGAAGACGCAGACAGAAAACATGAAGAAGAAGAAGACGCAGACAGAAAACATGCAGAAGAAGAAGACGCAGAGAGAAAACATGAAGAAGAAGACGCAGACAGAAAACACGCAGAAGAAGAAGACGCAGACAGAAAACATGCAGAAGAAGAAGACGCAGACAGAAAACATGCAGAAGAAGACGCAGACAGAAAACATGCAGAAGAAGAAGAAGACGCAGACAGAAAACATGAAGAAGAAGACGCAGACAGAAAACATGCAGAAGAAGAAGAAGACGCAGACAGAAAACATGAAGAAGAAGACGCAGACAGAAAACATGCAGAAGAAGAAGACGCAGACAGAAAACACGCAGAAGAAGAAGATGCAGACAGAAAACATGAAGAAGAAGACGCAGACAGAAAACATGAAGAAGAAGACGCAGACAGAAAACATGCAGAAGAAGAAGACGCAGACAGAAAACACGCAGAAGAAGAAGACGCAGACAGAAAACATGCAGAAGAAGAAGACGCAGACAGAAAACACGCAGAAGAAGAAGACACAGACAGAAAACACGCAGAAGAAGAAGACGCAGACAGAAAACATGCAGAAGAAGAAGACGCAGACAGAAAACACGCAGAAGAAGAAGACGCAGACAGAAAACATGAAGAAGAAGACGCAGACAGAAAACATGCAGAAGAAGAAGACGCAGACAGAAAACACGCAGAAGAAGAAGACGCAGACAGAAAACATGCAGAAGAAGAAGACGCAGAGAGAAAACATGAAGAAGAAGAAGACGCAGACAGAAAACATGCAGAAGAAGAAGACGCAGAGAGAAAACATGCAGAAGAAGAAGACGCAGACAGAAAACATGAAGAAGAAGACGCAGACAGAAAACATGCAGAAGAAGAAGACGCAGACAGAAAACACGCAGAAGAAGACGCAGACAGAAAACATGCAGAAGAAGAAGACGCAGACAGAAAACACGCAGAAGAAGAAGACGCAGACAGAAAACACGCAGAAGAAGAAGACGCAGACAGAAAACACGCAGAAGAAGACGCAGACAGAAAACATGCAGAAGAAGAAGACGCAGACAGAAAACACACAGAAGAAGAAGACGCAGACAGAAAACACGCAGAAGAAGAAGACGCAGACAGAAAACACGCAGAAGAAGACGCAGACAGAAAACACGCAGAAGAAGAAGACGCAGACAGAAAACACGCAGAAGAAGAAGACGCAGACAGAAAACATGAAGAAGAAGAAGACGCAGACAGAAAACATGCAGAAGAAGAAGAAGACGCAGAGAGAAAACATGAAGAAGAAGAAGACGCAGACAGAAAACATGCAGAAGAAGAAGACGCAGACAGAAAACATGCAGAAGAAGAAGAAGACGCAGACAGAAAACATGCAGAAGAAGAAGAAGACGCAGACAGAAAACACGCAGAAGAAGAAGAAGACGCAGACGGGAGGAGGATCACGTTGAACATCGTTAGCGTCAGCCAATCAGAAGCTTCACACATGAGATCAGCTGATTTCCTGTTTCTCCTTCATGAATGGATCCAAACGTTACTCAATTATGTTCCTGCTCTTTATGAAAGTTTTATTTTTAATAATAATCAACAACCAGAGTCACTATAGGCCGAGCATTCACTCCATGGACTGAGAGAAAGGAGAGGAACGCCATTCAAACGCACGCCCACATGGCTACGCTGCTCCTGGATGCTAACATCACTTTCATCTGCACTTAGCTGAAACGGCTAACGCTAACGGCTAACGCTAACTGTCAGTCAAACTCCTCTAATCCTTGTTTTGATGCTGTGGTTTTCTGGAGGGGACGGGTTCAAACAGGCTCAAACAGACTCCGGTCTCCTGGAGCTGCTGGGCCGGGTCTGACCAACCTGGCAACCCCACTGCTGGACTTCTTTTTTGTTGTTGGGACGACGATCTGGAGACTCTAGATGGAGCTGTTCTGATCGTTCTACAGATTCAACCTTTAAGGTTTTAATGCATCAGATCGATTTAATGTCCACTTAAAGCTGCATTCTCTCTGATGTCCACTTAAAGCTGCATTCTCTCTAATGTCCAGCAGGAGGAGACTCCACTTAAAGCTGCATTCTCTCTAATGTCCAGCAGGAGGAGACTCCACTTAAAGCTGCATTCTCTCTAATGTCCAGCAGGAGGAGACTCCACTTAAAGCTGCATTCTCTCTAATGTCCAGCAGGAGGAGACTCCACTTAAAGCTGCATTCTCTCTAATGTCCAGCAGGAGGAGACTCCACTTAAAGCTGCATTCTCTCTAATGTCCAGCAGGAGGAGACTCCACTTAAAGCTGCATTCTCTCTAATGTCCACTTAAAGCTGCTTTCTCTATTTATTTCGTGTCCTCTCCTGGAAGACAAGACGAAGGGAAAAGAGAAATAAAAGCTCCAGGCAACCACAGAGAGCAGCGATGTGTTCATGGCGGCGTGATGACGGCGTGATGACGGCGTGATGACGGCGTGATGACGTGTTATCGGGCGTTTGAGCCGTCACTCCACACTGATTATGGGACAGTTAGTGGAGGATGTTATGGAGGAGAGGAAAGATGGAGGGAGACAGCAGAAGGAGGTGTTTGTGTGTTGGGGACAAAATAAATCACGTTATCATCCCTCTGAGGACCAACGATCAGCCAATCAGAGAGCAGAGACCCCTCAGTGACAACCAAGCGACCAATCAGGAGGCAGAGTCTCTTTACAGACTTCCTGTCTTCATCGGGACACGTGTCGTGTTTCTCACTGACAGGGAACGGGTTCTTGAACGAGAACGAGACGCATTTCCTTCAGTTTATCGTGAGCCGCTGAGATCAGGGACGGGGGCGTGTTCAGAGAACGTGCTGCGCGTTACTCTGGTTCAAACTCTGGTGCTCGAACCTGAAGAGGGACAGGCTAAGAGAGGAGGTGACAAACGGATGTTTATCGCTGCCACTAAACTGTGACTCTGACACAACAACACTTCATTTACTGAAGCTTCACAGCATTTCCCAGAGGAATCTACGGAGAACTGAGCAGATGTGTCATCCGTAAACCTCAAACACGAGGCTGAACCAGGAGTAAAGTTAGCGTGTGCTCAGAAACTACAGGTGTGTTAGCGTGTGCTCAGAAACTACAGGTGTGTTAGCGTGTGCTCAGAAACTACAGGTGTGTTAGCGTCAGCTCAGGAACTACAGGTGTGTTAGCGTGTGCTCAGAAACTACAGGTGTGTTAGCGTGTGCTCAGAAACTACAGGTGTGTTAGCGTCAGCTCAGGAACTACAGGTGTGTTAGCGTGTGCGCTGAAACTACAGGTGTGTTAGCGTGTGCTCAGAAACTATAGGTGTGTTAGCGTGTGCTCAGAAACTACAGGTGTGTTAGCGTGTGCTCAGAAACTATAGGTGTGTTAGCATGTGCTCAGAAACTACAGGTGTGTTAGCGTGTGCTCAGAAACTATAGGTGTGTTAGCGTGTGCTCAGAAACTACAGGTGTGTTAGCGTGTGCTCAGAAACTATAGGTGTGTTAGCATGTGCTCAGAAACTACAGGTGTGTTAGCGTGTGCTCCGAAACTACAGGTGTGTTAGCGTGTGCTCCGAAACTAGAGGTGTGTTAGCGTGTGCTCAGAAACTATAGGTGTGTTAGCATGTGCGTAGAAACTACAGGTGTGTTAGCGTGTGCGCTGAAACTACAGGTGTGTTAGCATGTGCTCAGAAACTATAGGTGTGTTAGCATGTGCTCAGAAACTACAGGTGTGTTAGCGTGTGCTCAGAAACTACAGGTGTGTTAGCATGTGCTCAGAAACTACAGGTGTGTTAGCGTGTGCTCAGAAACTACAGGTGTGTTAGCATGTGCTCAGAAACTACAGGTGTGTTAGCGTGTGCTCAGAAACTACAGGTGTGTTAGCGTGTGCTCAGAAACTACAGGTGTGTTAGCGTGTGCTCAGAAACTACAGTTGTGTTAGCATGTGCTCAGAAACTACAGGTGTGTTAGCGTGTGCTCAAACTACAGGTGTGTTAGCGTGTGCTCAGAAACCATAGGTGTGTTAGCGTGTGCTCAAACTACAGGTGTGTTAGCGTGTGCTCAAACTACAGGTGTGTTAGCGTGTGCTCAGAAACCATAGGTGTGTTAGCGTGTGCTCAAACTACAGGTGTGTTAGCGTGTGCTCAGAAACTACAGGTGTGTTAGCGTGTGTTCAGAAACTACAGGTGTGTTAGCGTGTGTTCAGAAACTACAGGTGTGTTAGCGTGTGCTCAGAAACTACAGGTGTGTTAGCATGTGCTCAGAAACAGACGAGTTGAAGAGATTAAAACAGAGTGAGAGGAGGAAAGAGGAAGAAACATCACCCAGGCTAACAGATGCTAAACTCACACAGGCACAATTTAACAGCAGCTAAAAGATGCTTACTCACACAGGCTCAACTTAACAGCAGCTAAGAAAGCTAACAGATGCCAACTCACACAGGCTCAACTTAACAGCAGCTAACATATGCTAACTCACACAGGCTCAAGTTAACAGCAGCTAACAGATGCTAACTCAAACAGGCTCAACTTAACATCAGCTAACAGAGCTAACAGATGCTAACTCACACAGGCTTTTAACTTAACAGCAGCTAACAAAGCTAACAGATGCCAACTCACACGGGTTCAACTTAAAGCAGCTAGGAGCTAACAGCAGCTAACGAAGCTACCAGAGCTAACGACAGCTAACAGCAGCTAACAGAGCTAACACAGCTAACAGCATTGGAGACATTCAGAGGAGCTCAGGCTTCACGTTGGACATTTATTTGATTATTTGTGTGTTTGTGAGTTTCCTCTGAATGTTTCCTGTGACATCAAAGAAACGTTTCACTCTGCTTCACTGTTTTATATAAATTTACATTTTTAAACATTTATATTTAATATTTAATCATCAAACAGAGTTTTTCCACAGGAGGAGGCGACACCGAGCCTCTCGATCGAGTGTTTTAAGTCGAAATCTCAGTGATTTTAAGATGAAAGATGAATAATTTTGTTCCTGCTCAAAGAAAAGATGTTTATAATTTAGATGTTTGTACATTCACTTATTCATTTCCTGTTTGCTGCTGCAGAGACATTCAGAGGTTCCAGCAGGAGGAGGATTTATGGTTAAAGAGACATTAACTACAGAAAGTGTGACTCAAACAGTTCATCCTCACTCGTTACTTCAGTTACATGTTTTTTTAAAGCTGGACATAAAAATAAGAGTCAATTATATTCATAAAAGATTCAATTGTGAATTAATTTTTCATGCAAAAATGGTAGAAAATGTAGTTTTCAGCCTCTTAAATCTGGTTTGACGTCACATTAAGTGAATACAGACTTACAGCAGATAAACTGATGATGACAATAATAACTTTAGAGCTGCAGCCTTCATTCATTATGTTTTATGGTTTTTATGGTTTCATTTTAAAGCAGCTTTGTATTTATATGTTTTATCACTGGGAGGAATTCTGCATCTTTTCTCTCACGTAACAGAGGATTAGATGTTAAAGTTTATCTCATTTCCTCTGGAGGAGAATAAAGTAGATCCTGTTTTATCATTTTAAATAAACAAACAAGTCATCGGCGTATTATTATTATTATACAACAACAAAGACTCAGTGATGAAGTGAATGTTTTGAGTTATGAACGCCAGATGAATCCTCTATTTTCATGTGTTTGTTGTTGTTCTCAAACGCTCGCCCGCTCCCGTGACAGTGAACTGAGTGAAACATGTCTTTGGTTCAGGACGCCGTTCTCTGGTGCGGCGCCCTCTGCAGGAGCTCAGGACGCCACAGACAGACGCTGCTGCCCGCTGGACCGACTCTGGACTTCCTGTAGACGTGACGCTCGCACGCGACTGCATGAAAGCACAGCGCTGCACGCGGAGCGCTGGGCTCAGGGCGCTGGGCTCAGGGCGCTGCGCGGTGACACACCAGCGTGGTCGTTTCTCATACCTCCTACCGTTAGGATTCTCAGCCTCTCCTTGAACACGGCCAGGTCTGGACGGGTCGCCAGCAGGGGGCAGCAGAGGGAGAAACACCCGGACACCGTTAGTGACCCACGGCCATTTTTACACCACCGGCCACAACCGACTACAGCTACAACAGAGCACCGCGCCGGCCCCGCCGTCCCCACGCCTCCACCGCCTTTGCATTCGTTTGAACAAGTCCAGAGAGAAGCGGGGGAGAACGGGGGAGAGCGGAGGAGGCTGTGAACACCATGCTGAGGATACAGAAGCCACACCACAACCAACCAACCGCCCCACACTCTGCACAGGTCGCCTTCATCACAGCAGGGGACGGGCGAACTCCTGAACCCAACACCAGCAGAGCTTCCACTCAACGACCAGGGAATTAAAAAACAAGCTAGCATCAACTTGTTAAAGTGTAATTCTGGTGTAAAATCCTCCTCCAGGGTCTTTGTCTGCACTTTAATCATCAGTAACCATGGAGACAGTTTTTATTAAGGTAGAAATCCAGGAGAGATGCTAACAGCCGGACGTGGCTAACAGTGATTAGCTCTGGGCAGCACGGTGAAGGCATTCAAAGGTCTTTTTTAACCACTAATGCTGCTGAAAATAGCAGCAAACCTCTGCAGCAGCATGAGAAGAGTCCCTACACACACACACACACACACACACACACACACACACACACACACACACACATGAGAAGAGTCCCTACACACACACACACACACACACACACACACACACACACACACACACACACACACACACACACACACACACACACACACACACACACACACACACACACACACACACACACACACACACACACACACACACACACACACACACACACACACACACACACACACACACACACACACACACACGAGAAGAGTCCCTACACACACAACAAAGCGTCATCAGCGTAGTTAGTGAAGCCAGAGTTTATTAAAGAGTGTTTTAAAGACTTACCTACTGGCCCCTGTACCAGCTCCTCTCATAGTAAAGTCCATTACAGTGGAAGGAGCCCATTGCTGCTTTGTTGTGTGTGTAGGGACTCTTCTCATGCTGCTGCAGAGGTTTGCTGTTATTTTCAGCAGCATTAGTGGTTAAAAAAGACCTTTGAATGCCTTCAACGTGCTGCCCCGAGCTAACCGCTGTTAGCCACGTCCTGCTGTTAGCATCTCTCCTGGATTTCTACCTTAATAAAAACTGTCTCCATGGTTACTGATGATTTGATTGATATTGATGAAGTGCAGAGAAAGACCCTGGAGGAGGAGTTTACCCCAGAGTTTCACTTTAAATAAATAAAATCCTGACGTCCTCCAACACTTCGTCTCAAACACACGTTTCTGATCTCAACATGTTCACAAGTCTGAGCGCGGTTCAGTCACTTAGAGGAAGACGCTGGTGTGAAGAGGTTTAGTTTGTGAGGGACTGACACAGATGATGCATCACAGATCAGTTAGCAGCTAAAGCTAATGAGCTAAAGCTAATGAGCAGTGAGTTAGTCAAGAGAAGCCAGAGACAGACCAGGCCACAGCGCAGACACTGCTGTTTAGTGCTGCACTTATTCAGCTTCACACGGCACATCCAAGAGTTTGCTGCCGTCGTTATAACAGGAACGGCTGGTCTGGTTTTAGAGCTCTGCACGTTTACGCTTCCTGGATTTAAGCCCTGCCTCTCTTTGTGTCTGACTTTCACCAAACTTAACCAACGTCTCGGACCTCCGACCGCCGTCACCGGCTGTTACAGGTCCAACAGATCAACTACAGAGGTTATTTTCTGCAGTTTCCTCTTTGTTTTTGTTTGGACAGGTTTTAAAAAGGCCTGAAGTTAACCAGTGCAGCTAAAATTGCAAAAGTAGAGTTTAACAGGTCATTTGTGACATCAGATGTTTAGCTTCTCAAATCGTGTACTCGCTGTTCTGAAGTCACACTGTTGAAGTACGGCGGCGTGCAGCCCCGCGGTCAGACACACTACTCCCCCTCGACGGTCTCCATCTTTAATAACAGAAGGATCTGATTCTCCAGCTGTCCACGTAGAGACACGTGTGGACGTCACGCTCTCTACTGTCACCGCCACATCGGCTCATCAACGGACACACTGCAGCTTCTACCAGACAGCACTGAACTGAGCCGCACACGGGGAGACGAGACACGGCGCTCAGTCCTGCGTTTATCTGGATCAACATAAAGAAGCGTGAGACACAGAGCCGAGCAGGTCGACGGCCTCCGTGTCTCTGCAGCCGTCAGCCGACACGTCCAAGCAGAAGCCAAACAACGAGCAGCGGAAGCTAAAGGCGCTAAACTGAGCGGCTAGCACAGTTAGCACAAAGCTAGCAGCTCAACAACAACTGATTCAAACACTGAGAGTTTGGTCTCAAGAGAAGGTCGAACCGACTCGCCTCAAGGTCACCAGGTCAGCATGTTCCTCAGCAGACGCAGTTCACACGCTCAGACTTACTTCTTTCTTTTTAACTCGTTGGCAAATTTATGAAAACTTGTGTTTCCTCGACTAAACTTTAAAGCTTTTTTTTTGTTTTCTTTGAGCAGATTTTGCAGATACGGGATCCGTGCATCTTTTCCAAGGTCAAATTCAGCACTTTCAAGGTTCATTTTCAAGCTTTTCCAGCACCGTACAGCTGTGGTTACTTCCCCGTCATGTTTCACTCTCAGATCAGTCTGGAAACGATCGACAGCGCAGATCTGGAGAAGTTTGAGCAGTTTGAACCAATCAGTGTTGGTTTCTTTGGTGGATTGAAGTGAAACAGAAGAGACTGTTGAGTGTAAACAACATGGAGGCTTCCACGGATGAGATGAGCAGCTATGGAGCAAGTCGCTCACTAACTCTTTGTTCTCTGGATCCTTCTGTTGAATATGGACCGGGCTCCTGAAATTGGGCCTTTGATCCGTAAATTCACGTTAAACACAAAGGGAAAATCTCCTTTACCCACATGTTGTTTCCTTTCTGAGCTTTGCCTCCACGCTGTTAGCACGTCACACGCTTCACTCATCTGATTGGTTGGTTTGGCCCGTATGTTGGTGACAGACAGATGGTTTATCCAATCAGAAACCAGGATTTTCACCCCTTCATAAAGATCTTTAAACCAGAGTTCAGATGGATCTGCTGAGACCAGGAGAACCAGGAGACTCAACCATCTGGAGGAGTCCGGTTAGACTTCCTGTCAACCACGGCCTTTGTTTCTGATCTTTAACAAGTGGTTTTCATGCCAAACCCTCACCGTCACCTTTTGTTTGCTAAATTCGGTTAAATAAAGTTTTTTTTGGTCTGTTGTCGTAGGAAACAACTTCCGGTCCGTCGGCATTGTTTTAGAATTTCTGTGCAAAGCTTTTCATACCATTCCCTACGAACCTGTTAATGAGAATGCACTGTAAAAGAACCTGGTACTCTTTTGTTTTTTGGTCCCAGCGCGGTCGAGGTTCCTCTTATTGGTCAGAACTAAACTGGCGTGACCCTTGACCGCCTGCACAAACCATCAAATGGGTTCATTTATCAACTGGACCCTTTTTTTCGGATGGTGGCGGTTTGGTTGAAGGATTCAGTCGTGTTAAAGATGTGACGGCGGCTTCGAGTGGCGTCGCTGCGGTGATCAGCTGAGAGTACCGGCCTACACTTAAGGGGGAGCTGCAGGATGCGGTGGAAACACGGCTTGAATGAACCTTCTCCAAACTGCTGTCTTCAAGGTCAAACACAAACTTTCACTCAACTTTTATTGAAATACGCAGAAGAAGTAGGAAAAGAGCTCATGTGCAAACTCCATCTGCTGATTACGATCCTGCAACGAGGACCGAAGGCTCCAGAACAGCTGCTGAGTGTGAATGAATTCACATTAACATCTTATTTAACGCTAATCTCTTAATTCTTTCCCAGTTCAACGAGGTGCAGAAGGATTAAACATCGCCTCAGGGACGGATCTATTCCTGCCAAAGTGAATCCGATTAAGATGTTCCTCTACCAAACACCGTGACCCGGCTCCTGTTCCTGTTCTTTAAGGAACGACTTCACATCGTCAGCGAAGAAGAGGAGTCTGCGTTTGAAGCTCAGAACGTTTCAGAAACATTCAGTGAAGACGAGAAAGCTCCTTTCAAAGAACGAACAGGGTTTAGATGTTCCAGAGACAGCCGTCGTGCACGAGAACGTTCCAGAAAACGCTCCAGAAAGATTCATTCGCACAAATTCCCAGAAGTCAAAACTAATAGAAGCAACATTCATCAGATAAAAGAACGATCTGAAGAAAGTTAAAGGTTCAGGTGAAAGATTCAGATTCTGTCTGGGCTCAACCGTAACGTTTAAAAGTGGCGTTTGTTCCTGAAACTGGAAATGTTTTGAGGTTTTGAATAATTAGGATGGTTGTCTGATTCTTTGTCACTTAAATCAACTTGTGTGTGAAGTTAAACTTTACACCGAAACTACTTCATCTGCTTCACCAGAGTTCTGCAGGACGACGTACTTCTGTGGTCGACCCTGAGCAGGAAGTGACTTCCAGGCGAGGGAACAGGAAGTAACTTCTAGACGAAGGAACAGGAAGTAACATTTAGACGAAGGAACAGGAAGTAACATTTAGACGAAGGAACAGGAAGTAACATTTAGACGAAGGAACAGGAAGTAACTTCTAGACGAAGGAACAGGAAGTAACATTTAGACGAAGGAACAGGAAGTAACTTCTAGACGAAGGAACAGGAAGTAACTTTTAGACAAAGGAACAGGAAGTGACTTCCAGGCGAGGGAACAGGAAGTAACTTCTAGACGAAGGAACAGGAAGTGAGTCATTTCAGGTTTCAGGAGCAATTCCTGCAGAACTCCGTCT
>NC_139829.1:34883611-34886111 GCF_963691815.1 Echiichthys vipera | reverse complement strand
TGTCAGTCTTTAGTTGTTGTTCAGTTGTTGTCAGTCCTCATGTGTTGTGCAGTTGTCGTCAGTCCTCATGTGTTGTGCAGTTGTCGTCAGTCCTCATGTGTTGTGCAGTTGTTGTCAGGCCTCATGTGTCGTGCAGTTGTCGTCAGTCCTCATGTGTTGTGCAGTTGTCGTCAGTCCTCATGTGTTGTGCAGTTGTCGTCAGTCCTCATGTGTTGTGCAGTTGTTGTGCAGTTGTCGTCAGTCCTCATGTGTCGTGCAGTTGTCGTCAGTCCTCATGTGTTGTGCAGTTGTTGTGCAGTTGTTGTCAGTCCTCATGTGTTGTGCAGTTGTTGTCAGTCCTCATGTGTTGTGCAGTTGTTGTCAGGCTTCATGTGTTGTGCAGTTGTCAGGCCTCATGTGTTGTGCAGTTGTCAGGCCTCATGTGTTCCTGTGTTGTGACCTTGTTGGAGCTCCACTCTCTGCCTGTCCGCCTCCATTCTGCCCCCCCTCAGCCCGGCCTCCTCATTGGCTGACCTCAGATGCGTCCCGCTCTGCTATTGGCTGCCGCAGCTGTCACTCCCTGTGTCCTTTCACGAGTCATGAGTTCCTAAAAATGTCTGCTTTCATCAAAACAAGTGGAAAACGAGTGAAAGTGCGACAGAGGCTGAAGTCAGGCGGCTGTTCCTGTCCCTGACCGGCTACATGCTAGCTCCAGAGCTAACGCGCCCCTGTGTGTGTGTGTGTGTGTTAGCTAACACGCTGCTAACATGCTAAAAAGCTAACATGACGGGTTCTAGTTTTCCATAAACTGAACCCGGATCAGAGTCCGAGCTCCAGACCCGGGTGAGTCCCCGCAGACCCCCGGACTCCCTCACAGGCTCCAGCCCCGGGTACTGACCTCCAGAAGCGGGTTTGAGCGGCTCCCCTCTCGGCCGGTGTCCCGGATGTCCTTCGCCTCTCCCGGTTCAGTGACGACAGGAGCGGAGGCCGTGAGGAGCCGAGGCGACGCGGCCGTGACGTCATGACGCAAGGGGCGGGGCGATATATTTATATTCATGAAAAATATAAAAATAAATCAATTTAAAAAAAGGATTGTGATGTTTTTTATATTAAAGATACTTAAAAAAATCTTTAAATTTACTGTTTAGATATAAAATTAAAACTTTTAAATAAAACTATATATATATATATATATAAAATATAAATATATTCATAAAATATATAAAAATGAATAAAATATGTGATATTTTTTTATATTGAAGATAAAAAAAACTTTATTTATACTGTTTAAATATAAAATGGGGTTTTCTCCGGGTTCTCCGGTTTCCTCCCACAGTCCAAAGACGTGCAGGTGTTCGGTTCATTGATGACTCTAAATCACCCGTAGGTGTGAATGGTTGTCTGTCTCTGTTCGTCTCTATGTGTCCTGTGATAGACTGGCGTCCTGTCCAGGGTGGACCCCGGTTCTGTCCTGTCCAGGGTGGACGTAGGTCCTGTCCAGGGTGGACTCGGGTCCTGTCCTGTCCAGGGTGGACGTGGGTCCTGTTCTGTCCAGGGTGGACGTGGGTCCTGTCCTGTCCAGGGTGGACGTGGGTCCTGTTCTGTCCAGGGTGGACGTGGGTCCTGTCCTGTCCAGGGTGGACCCCGCCTCACGCCCGATGTCAGCTGGGATCGACTCCAGCCCCCCACGACCCCGACAGGGACAAGAGGCTGAAGATGAATGAATGAATAACATATAATAAAATAAAGTATATTATAATATGGTAAAATATGATATAGTATTATATTATATAATAAAATATTATAAAAACATGTGAATGAAAACAGTCGATGCAGCATTTTTCAGTTTTGTCCCAAAACTTTGGAACAAAAAACTTTTAATATCATAAATGTTTTAAAATTAAAATCTCATCTTTCACTGTAACTCTGAACTCTGAGGTGGGGGGGGGCAGAGGGAGGGGGGAGAGAGGAGGGGAGGGGGGGCAGAGGGGTGGGGGAGAGGGGGGGTGGAGAGAGAGAGAGAGGGAGGGGGGGGGGAGAGAGAGAGAGGGGGGGGGGTGCGTTCCATTCCTATGACAGTCCGGGGGGTGGGGGGTTCAGTCAGAGGGGGGGGGGGGGGTCGTGCAGTCAGACGGCACCAGTGCGTTCGTTCAGACAGGAAACAGGAAGTGAAGAAGGGTCCAAGTGCAAGCTCCGCCTCCAGCGCCTCTGTCCTCAAACCAGCCAATCAGAGTGAAGCACCTTCGTCATGTGACCGAGCGAGACTCAGATGTTTATATTAAAAAATGAACCAAATAATAAAATATTAAACGTAAATGAATAAAATGTGACATAAGGTAATGTTTATTTTTTTAAATTAATTTACTGTTGATTCACCATTTTATTTATTTATTTATTATTGGTGCAGTTATTTGATTTTATTATTTTATTTTATAAATATCTTTTAAAATCAATAAATGAATAAAATATGACATAAATTAATATTTCTTTTAAAAACTTAATGTACCATTGTATTAATTCC
>NC_139829.1:34838611-34866111 GCF_963691815.1 Echiichthys vipera | reverse complement strand
CCGCGTGCTCGTGCTTCACCTCATGTTTCCCCTTAATGAGTCCAAAAGTGTGAATATATTCAAACCCGACTCGCTGTATCACTGCTGCTCAGGACCAGAACCAGGTCGTCATAGCAACGAGGTGTGAAAACTGTGGAGTCAGCAGAACTTTCGTCCGATATTCACAGAAGAACTGATCCAGTTATAAACACAGGTTGAAGGGTTAAAGCTGCAGTCGTGGAGGCTGGTCGAGATGACTCAGCTGTTTAAACTCTCACGCCCCTCCCCCTCATCTCCCACCAAGTGCTCGTCAGTGCACGTGCACCAGGTTCCTGTGAACGCGCCCGTGTCTTCTCTCATCGATAAACAGCGTGGAGTACGCGCTACATGGAGGTAGAGCGGCGAACTCACTCACAGATAACAACAGCTAAAACCTTCTCAACGACACGTCGATGAGAACCGCAGTAACCATGGTAACCCCACACCATTTTATAAAGTCTGGAAACACAAACATTAAATTCCTGACTCGTCTAAATCTAATTTAAACCCTTTAAATCAGCGTGTGAGTCGTCGGCGTGTGAGCGCTGACTCAGCGAGGGCGAGGTCGCACAGACAGGAAGTGGACGTGCCGACTCAGCTGTTCCTCCGCTGACTCGTGTGTTTCCTGAAGGTCAGAGGTCACGCAGAGAGGAAGACGGGTGCGGCGGCGACTCCGTACCTGATTGGGGGGTCGTCCGTGCAGGTCCCGCCTCAGCCGGCCTCCTATTGGCCGAGGGACGGTGAGCTGGTAGGAGGACAGGTGCTGCGTCTGCGGAGAGTCTACGGGAGGAAACAGAGCGTCAGTCAACACACGTGACCTCCTCTCAGCCAATCAGGAGGCTCGCTCAGAGGTCACCATGACAACAGCAGTTCTTTCACACAGAGACTCTGAAGGTGCGAGAAAAGCCGAGTTAGAACTACGGAGTTTTGAACTGCAGGGAGACGAGACTCTGGATTTATTACATTTTATACACGGACGTTGCTCTCGATCTACCCGTCAATCTTCGTTCCTACCCTCACCTGTGGTCATGAAAGTTGGGTCATGACCGAAAGAAGGAGGTCGCGAGTACAAGCGTGTGAAATGTGTTTCCTCAGGAGGGGGTCTGGAGTCTCCCTTAGAGAGAGGGGGAGAAGTTCAGCATCCGTGAGGAACTCGGAGTAGAGCCGCTGCTCCTTTGTGTTGAAAGGAGCCAGTTGAGGTGGTTCAGGATCATCTGGTAAGGATGAACCCTGGGCGCCTCCCTAGGGAGGTGTTCCAGGCACGTCCAGCTGGGAGGAGGGCTCGGGGAAGACCCAGGACCAGGTGGAGAGATTAGATCTCCACACTGGCCTGGGAACGCCTCAGGATCCCCCAGTTAGAGCTGGTTAATGTGGCCCGGGAAAGGGAAGTTTGGGGTCCCCTGCTGGAGCTGCTGCCCCTGAGACCTGATCCAGGATCAGAGGCTGGAGCTGCTGCCCCTGAGACCTGATCCAGGATCAGAGGCTGGAGCTGCTGCCCCTGAGACCTGATCCAGGATCAGAGGCTGAAGATGAGATGAGATGTTTTAATGTTGAATATGTTGTTTTTTTAGCCTCAAATTTTAACTTTGAATTTTCTGATGCAGTGAAAGAAGCAGGAATCTCTTGTTTAAGGACGGAGCCGTGTAAACGTCTGTATTCTGAATGTGATGTTTGATGTGACCGTGTCTTAGAAACCATGAGACACTTTAGTGTCACGACACAAAAAGACTCAAATTAAAGTCATTAATGTTGAATGTGTGTGTGGAGTTTGCATGTTGTCCCCGTGTCTGCGTGGGTTTTCTCCGGGTTCTCCGGTTTCCTCCCACAGTCCAAAGACGTGCAGGTGTTCGGTTCATTGATGACTCTAAATCACCCGTAGGTGTGAATGGTTGTCTGTCTCTGTTCGTCTCTATGTGTCCTGTGATAGACTGGCGTCCTGTCCAGGGTGGACCCCGCCTCACGCCCGATGTCAGCTGGGATCAGCTCCAGCCCCCCCCCCCCACGACCCCGACAGGGACAAGAGGCTGAAGATGAATGAATGAATGTTTCGATTTTGAATTTTTTAGCCTTAAATTTCTTAATTTTTTTTTTTTTTGCCTTCAATTATTTCACTTTTTTAATGTAGATTTTTTTAACTTTAAATGTTTTAATTTTTAGTTTTTAATGTTGAATTTTATGAACAGTGAAAAATAAAGAGTCAAAACATTCAGAGACACAATGATAAAGGTCAGAGGTCACTGCAGCTCGCTCTGAGACAGTGAAACGCTCTTTGTTTGGTCATTAGAGAGTGTGTGTGTGTGTGTGTGTGTGTGTGTGTGTGTGTGTGTGTGTGTGTGTGTGTGTGTGTATGTGTGTATATGTGTGTCTGCATTTAACCAGAACTTTCTGTGCAGTTCTCCGCTCATCCCTGCAGATTATATCTCTGTGTGACTGTAACTGGTGTGTGTGTGTGTGTGTGTGTGTGTGTGTGTGTGTGTGTGTGTGTGTGTGTGTGTGTGTATCCTGCGCTCTAATGTTGACTCCTCGTTGACCTGCGCGGATCACCGCAGACTCTAATCTCATTGACTGTCATCCGTTCACTTTCCTGCTGCACACAAACGCTCAAGAACATTTCTGAGAAAGCAGATTTGTTCATGTTCAGAGTGAGTCATCGTTCAGGGAGAGAGAGAGAGTGTGTGTGTGTGTGTGTGTGTGTGTGTGTGTGTGTGTGTGTGTTTCCTGTAAACGCAATCACTCAGACTCTCTGGATGATTCAGTGTTTCTGTACGGGAATCTTCATCTCACTACTCTGTACACGTTTATGCTCCTAGAGGACACTTTAACACACGTTTATGCTCCTAGAGGACACTTTAACACACGTTTATGCTCCTAGAGGACACTTTAACACACGTTTATGCTCCTAGAGGACACTTTAACACACGTTTATGCTCCTAGAGGACACTTTAACACACGTTTAGGCTCCTAGAGGACACTTTAACACACGTTTATGCTCCTAGAGGACACTTTAGCACACGTTTATGCTCCTAGAGGACACTTTAACACACGTTTATGCTCCTAGAGGACACTTTAACACACGTTTATGCTCCTAGAGGACACTTTAGCACACGTTTATGCTCCTAGAGGACACTTTAGCACACGTTTATGCTCCTAGAGGACACTTTAACACACGTTTATGCTCCTAGAGGACACTTTAACACACGTTTATGCTCCTAGAGGACACTTTAACACACGTTTATGCTCCTAGAGGACACTTTAGCACACCTTTATGCTCCTAGAGGACACTTTAACACACGTTTATGCTCCTAGAGGACACTTTAACACACGTTTATGGTCCTAGAGGACACTTTAACACACGTTTATGCTCCTAGAGGACACTTTAACACACGTTTATGCTCCTAGAGGACACTTTAGCACACCTTTATGCTCCTAGAGGACACTTTAGCACACGTTTATGCTCCTAGAGGACACTTTAGCACACGTTTATGCTCCTAGAGGACACTTTAACACACGTTTATGCTCCTAGAGGACACTTTAACACACGTTTATGCTCCTAGAGGACACTTTAACACACGTTTATGCTCCTAGAGGACACTTTAACACACGTTTATGCTCCTAGAGGACTCTTTAACACACGTTTATGCTCCTAGAGGACACTTTAACACACGTTTATGCTCCTAGAGGACACTTTAACACACGTTTATGCTCCTAGAGGACACTTTAACACATGTTTATGCTCCTAGAGGACACTTTAGCACACGTTTATGCTCCTAGAGGACTCTTTAACACACGTTTATGCTCCTAGATGACACTTTAACACATGTTTATGCTCCTAGAGGACACTTTAGCACACGTTTATGCTCCTAGAGGACACTTTAACACACGTTTATGCTCCTAGAGGACACTTTAACACACGTCTATGCTCCTAGAGGACACTTTAGCACACGTTTATGCTCCTAGAGGACACTTTAGCACACGTTTATGCTCCTAGAGGACACTTTAGCACACTTTAACAGTCAACAAAAGACTGTTGACTATTCTGACGTTTGCGGCATAGAAAAATATTCTCTCTTTGTAACAGCGGCTGTGTTTCTTTTGTTGTGTCCAGTTTCAACAAAAAGTGCAATAAAAACAATGAAGACATTAAAAAAAACATTAAAATATGAAGATAAACTCCCTCAGTGCTGTAAATAAACGCATGTTTTATTGTTGTTTGTTTGTCATAAAGTAAAAACATAAAAGGAACCAAAGAAATGAGAGAAATCAGTAAAAGTCTCGTGTGCAGCTGAAGCAAAAACCAGGAAGTGACGACACCAAAGGAAGTTTAACTATTAATTATTAATGAAATTATGAATTTTCCTCCAGGAAATGCAGAAACTGTGTGTTATTGTTGTTTTTCATCACAAACACAAACACAACGTAAACAAACGCATTCAGAAAAGAACCTTTCAATTAGTCAGTGACTCCACAGGAAGTGTTCAGCTCCCGTCAGCCAATCAGGGCTCAGCACCCGGCAGCCAATCAGGGCTCAGCACCCGTCAGCCAATCAGTGACAACACACCCTCAGTGTCCTCCCTCACCCTCAGTGTCCTCACCCTCAATGTCCTCCCTCACCCTCAGTGTCCCCCCTCACCCTCAGTGTCCTCCCTCACCCTCAGTGTCCTCCCTCACCCTCAATGTCCTCCCTCACCCTCAATGTCCTCCCTCACCCTCAGTGTCCCCCCTCACCCTCAGTGTCCCCCCTCACCCTCAGTGTCCTCCCTCACCCTCAATGTCCTCCCTCACCCTCAGTGTCCCCCCTCACCCTCACTGTCCTCCCTCACCCTCACTCTCCGTCGCCCACCTCACCCTCAGTGTCCTCCCCTCACCCTCAGTGTCCTCCCTCACCCTCACTGTCCTCCCTCACCCTCAGTGTCCTCCCTCACCCTGAGTGTCCACCCCTCACCCTCACTGTCCTCCCTCACCCTCACTGTCCTCCCTCACCCTCACTGTCCTCCCTCACCCTGAGTGTCCACCCCTCACCCTCAGTGTCCTCCCTCACCCTCAGTGTCCTCCCTCACCCTCAGAGTCCCTCCCTCACCCTCAGTGTCCCCCCTCACCCTGCGTCCCCCCCCTCAACCTCTGTGTCCTCCCCTCACCCTCCGTCGCCCACCTCACCCTCAGTGTCCTCCCCTCACCCTCAGTGTCCCCCCTCACCCTCAGTGTCCTCCCTCACCCTCACTGTCCTCCCTCACCCTCAGTGTCCTCCCTCACCCTGAGTGTCCACCCCTCACCCTCAGTGTCCTCCCTCACCCTCACTGTCCTCCCTCACCCTCACTGTCCTCCCTCACCCTCAGTGTCCTCCCTCACCCTCAGTGTCCCTCCTCACTGTCCCCCCTCACCCTCAGTGTCCTCCCTCACCCTCACTGTCCTCCCTCACCCTCACTGTCCTCCCTCACCCTCAGTGTCCTCCCTCACCCTCAGTGTCCCTCCTCACTGTCCCCCCTCACCCTCAGTGTCCTCCCTCACCCTCACTGTCCTCCCTCACCCTCAGAGTTCCCCCTCACCCTCAGTGTCCTCCCTCACCCTCACTGTCCTCCCTCACCCTCAGTGTCCTCCCTCACCCTCACTGTCCTCCCTCACCCTCACTGTCCTCCCTCACCCTCACTGTCCTCCCTCACCCTCAGTATCCCCCCTCACCCTCAGTGTCCTCCCTCACCCTCACTGTCCTCCCTCACCCTCAGTGTCCCCCCTCACCCTCAGTGTCCTCCCTCACCCTCACTGTCCTCCCTCACCCTCACTGTCCTCCCTCACCCTGAGTGTCCACCCCTCACCCTCACTGTCCTCCCTCACCCTCAGTGTCCCCCTCACCCTCAGTGTCCCCCCTCACCCTCAGTGTCCCCCCTCACCCTCGGTGTCCCCCCTCACCCTCAGTGTCCCCCCTCACCCTCAGTGTCCCCCCTCACCCTCGTTGTCCCCCTCACCATCAGTGTCCCCCCTCACCCTCTGTGTCCCCCCTCACCCTCAGTGTCCACCCCTCACCCTCTGTGTCCCCCCTCACCATCAGTGTCCCCCCTCACCCTCTGTGTCCTCACCCTCATTTTCCCTCCTTCACCCTCACTGTCCTCCCTCACCCCCGTGTCCCCCTCACCCTCGGTGTCCCCTCACCCTCAGTGTCCCCCTCACCCTCCGTGTCCCCCTCACCCTCAGTGCCCCCCCAACACCCTCACTGTCCTCCCTCACCCCCGTGTCCCCCTCACCCTCCGTGTCCCCCTCACCCTCAGTGTCCCCCCTCACCATCAGTGTCCCCCCTCACCCTCAGTGTCCTCCCTCACCATCAGTGTCCCCCTCACCCTCGGTGTCCCCTCACCCTCAGTGTCCTCCCTCACCCCCCGTGTCCCCTCACCCTCAGTGTCCCCCCCTCACCCTCAGTGTCCCCCCCTCACCCTCAGTGTCCCCTCACCCTCAGTGTCCCCCCTCACCCTCAGTGTCCCCCCTCACCTTCAGTGTCCTCCCTCACCCTCAGTGTCCTCACCCTCCCTCACCCTCAGTGTCCCCCCTCACCCTCAGTGCCCCCCCTCACCTCTGCCCAGTGAGCTTCCGGTCAGCAGCAGCAGACAGCAGAGCTCCAGCAGCTTCATCATCTTCTTCTTCTTCTTCTCTTTTAAATGTCAGTGTGTCCTCCTCGGTCTCTTCTCCTTCCTATTATTAATATTAACAATATTAATATTATTAATATTGTTGCGGTTGTCGCTGTTGTCTTCCAGCCGTGGTTTCCCCCCGCAGAGCCTCATGCTAAACCGCCCGGGGTGGTTTTCTCCCTCGGCCGACCCACAGAGCCATGTTCCCGGTCCCGCCGCCCCTCTGGCCGCCGTTAGCCGTTAGCCGTTAGCCGTGGACTAACGGTCGGATCCAAGATGTCTGCCGCGGCAGCTGGAGCCGTTAAAAACAACGTTAAAAGCAGAAACTGTGTCTGAATGTTCCCGTTAAAGTCTGTCCTCTTCTTCTTCGTGTTCAGCAGATTTATGCCGTAAACTCCACTGGAAACTACAACCACTTACCGGAAACTACAACCACTCACCGGAAACGCCCACTGCTTCCGGCGACGCACTTCAATATAAGACTTAGCAGCAGTGAAGAACAGAAGAATGTGAAGTTCGCTAAATTGGAGAAGAAACTATTATACATTTTAAAGTTCTGGCGGGAAAATTAGTTATTCTAACATTTAATACAATCATGTAAAAGTTGAATAAGTAGAGGTGGCTGCTAGAGGACACTTTAGCACACGTTTATGCTCCTAGAGGACACTTTAACACACGTTTATGCTCCTAGAGGACACTTTAGCACACGTTTATGCTCCTAGAGGACACTTTAACACACGTTTATGCATCTAGAGGACACTTTAGCACACGTTTATGCATCTAGAGGACACTTTAACACACATTTATGCTCCTAGAGGACACTTTAACACACGTTTATGCTCCTAGAGGACACTTTAACACACGTTTATGCTCCTAGAGGACACTTTAGCACACGTTTATGCTCCTAGAGGACACTTTAACACACGTTTATGCACCTAGAGGACACTTTAGCACACGTTTATGCATCTAGAGGACACTTTAACACACGTTTATGCTCCTAGAGGACACTTTAACACACGTTTATGCTCCTAGAGGACACTTTAGCACACGTTTATGCTCCTAGAGGACACTTTAACACACGTTTATGCACCTAGAGGACACTTTAGCACACGTTTATGCATCTAGAGGACACTTTAACACACATTTATGCTCCTAGAGGACACTTTAACACACGTTTATGCTCCTAGAGGACACTTTAACACACGTTTATGCTCCTAGAGGACACTTTAGCACACGTTTATGCATCTAGAGGACACTTTAACACACGTTTATGCTCCTAGAGGACACTTTAACACACGTTTATGCTCCTAGAGGACACTTTAGCACACGTTTATGCTCCTAGAGGACACTTTAACACACGTTTATGCACCTAGAGGACACTTTAGCACACGTTTATGCATCTAGAGGACACTTTAACACACATTTATGCTCCTAGAGGACACTTTAACACACGTTTATGCTCCTAGAGGACACTTTAACACACGTTTATGCTCCTAGAGGACACTTTAGCACACGTTTATGCTCCTAGAGGACACTTTAACACACGTTTATGCACCTAGAGGACACTTTAGCACACGTTTATGCTCCTAGAGGACACTTTAACACACGTTTATGCTCCTAGAGGACACTTTAGCACACGTTTATGCTCCTAGAGGACACTTTAACACACGTTTATGCATCTAGAGGACACTTTAGCACACGTTTATGCATCTAGAGGACACTTTAACACACATTTATGCTCCTAGAGGACACTTTAACACACGTTTATGCTCCTAGAGGACACTTTAACACACGTTTATGCTCCTAGAGGACACTTTAGCACACGTTTATGCTCCTAGAGGACACTTTAACACACGTTTATGCACCTAGAGGACACTTTAGCACACGTTTATGCATCTAGAGGACACTTTAACACACGTTTATGCTCCTAGAGGACACTTTAACACACGTTTATGCTCCTAGAGGACACTTTAGCACACGTTTATGCTCCTAGAGGACACTTTAACACACGTTTATGCACCTAGAGGACACTTTAGCACACGTTTATGCATCTAGAGGACACTTTAACACACATTTATGCTCCTAGAGGACACTTTAACACACGTTTATGCTCCTAGAGGACACTTTAACACACGTTTATGCACCTAGAGGACACTTTAGCACACGTTTATGCATCTAGAGGACACTTTAACACACGTTTATGCTCCTAGAGGACACTTTAACACACGTTTATGCTCCTAGAGGACACTTTAGCACACGTTTATGCTCCTAGAGGACACTTTAACACACGTTTATGCACCTAGAGGACACTTTAGCACACGTTTATGCATCTAGAGGACACTTTAACACACATTTATGCTCCTAGAGGACACTTTAACACACGTTTATGCTCCTAGAGGACACTTTAACACACGTTTATGCTCCTAGAGGACACTTTAGCACACGTTTATGCTCCTAGAGGACACTTTAACACACGTTTATGCACCTAGAGGACACTTTAGCACACGTTTATGCATCTAGAGGACACTTTAACACACATTTATGCTCCTAGAGGACACTTTAGCACAATGAATACTGTTGTCAAATTAATTGATTGGTTAAATGAGTGGTTCCCCTGTTTGATTCATCGCTGACACACTCGTCAACAAACCTGAGAACCCGACTGCTGTACTTATTTTTGTTGTTGCGATGACGATCGTCAGACTCTAGATGGAGCTGTTCTGATCAGATACAACCTTTAAACCTAAAAGGCTAAACGACTCTAACTCAATGTTATATTTCTCAAAATTTTGAGATTCATCATAATTTGAATTACTCAGAAGAAAATAATTCACATTTAAAAAAATATGATTTTTGTATTAATAATAAATTATTTCTCTTTATAATTATTATAAAATGGCGTTAAATTGTTTAAAAATTGCGTGTTTAGGAATTATTAACGTAACAATAATCTGAGGGTAGTTTTGTATTTTGTGAAGTGTAAACTTTAGAGCATGAGGTAAACGGACTTTTATTTTGAAGTCGAGCTAATTAAACCGGAAGTCGTTGGCTTACGTCACCAAATTATCTCCAGCTGTGGAAAAAAACAGCGCATGCGCGGTTCACCTGAATGAACGCCCCCTTGTTTACATCATAACTTTATTATAAGTGGTTATATTTATTATTACTTTTATTATATTTATTATTATTTGAGTTTAATTTATTATATAAATAAATTAGAAAAAACTATTTAACTTGTCATAATTCCATTTTAATACAATAATAATATCTACAACCGTTACAGCCTTTAAGAGAAAATATTTGAATGTCTTTTCAACAGAAGAACGTTTCCGTGGTGACGGCGACTGTTAGCTTAGCTGTTAGCCGTTAGCTTCTCTTGCTCAGCTGCCGGTACAGTTGGATGGTCATGAACTGGACTTCAGGGTCTCCGGGTTTGAGGTCGATCGCTCTGAGGAAGAACTCCAGGGCGTCGTCCAGCTTCCCGTCGCTGTGGAACTCTTTCCCTTTACGCACCAGCGCCTCGAAGCACTCCGCCCCCTCCACGACGCCATTCGTCCCGCCGCCCACTGTGCACTGATCCATTCTTTCGTCGGAGGCCAGCTCCATCTCGTTGGTGGATTCCTCCAGGTTACTGTTCATTTCCTGTTCCTCCTGCTCCTCCTCCTCCTCTTCCTCCTCTTCCTCCCCCTCTGTGTTTAACGTCTCTCCGGTCGTCTCCTCCAGCTGTAACGCATCATAAGTTGGATCAATGATGTCGTCCTCTTCAGCCTCGTCAGAACGCCTCCCTGAATCCTCCACCTCCTCCTCCTCCTCCTCCTCTTCTTCTTCGTCCTCCTCCTCCTCTTCGGCGTCAGTGTCCTGGTCGATGTCCATGTCGTCGATAATGGAGCGGAGAACCGATCGGCTCGAGGCCACGGACCCGTTTCCTCCGGCGCTCTTTCGTGACCGGAGAGGGGCGTGGCCGTTCGCCTCTGACTTAGGCGTGGACGCTCCAAGAACCTGGAAGGAGTCTTTGTGATGACTCTCATCATCGTCTTCATCATCATCTTCTTCTTCTTCTTCATCACTGTCATAGATCATTGCGACTCTCTTTCTCTTGGGAGCAACTATGGACTCACTCATGGACTCGTCCCCTTCAGACTTGTGGACGGAGTTGAGTGCGTCTTCATGCTGCCGCTCACAGAGGGATTTGTTTATGTCGAACGCGCCGTCCCCCTGCAGCTGAGACAGCAGCTCCCTCTCCTCTGCCTCCGTCTCCTCCTGATCCAGAACATCGAGGTCTGAGAACATGTCGCTGTCTTCGAGCTGTAACTTGAAGTTGCCTTGAAAGGACTCGACCCCCGGGCTGGCTCTGGGCGACGCGTCCGCTCTGAAGCTTGAATTAGACGCTTGCAGGAGGGAAAGTCTTTTGTTCTGCAGGGACGCGGCAGGCGGACGCTCCGAGTCCGTCTTGGTTGAGTGCGAGGTTCCGTTCAGCTGTTCGTCGGCGCCGTTTTCCGTCACATACTCCAGACTGTTGTCGCCCGCTGACACAACCGCAGACTCAGACGTCAGTTCTTCAACGGTGACGTCTGCCACGTCCCCTTCAGCGGCATCGCTGTCCTCCAGCACCACCAAAGAATCCTCCAGCACCACCAAAGAGTCATCCTTCACCACCAAAGAGTCATCCTTCACCACCAAAGAGTCATCCTTCACCACCAAAGAGTCATCCTTCACCTCCTGAGGAGCGGCGCCTGCGTCCTCAGAGGAACTCAACTCCTGACTGTTTAAGTCGTGCTGCGGATAGGATGGACGAGGGCGCTCTCTGCCGCTGTCCACAGGCGGTCTGAGCCAGGCGGGTTCTGTGCTCGATGCCATGTTCTCTGTCAGCTGCATCTTTAACTCTGACTCCGCCTTCATCACAGACACACGTCCATGCAAGACAAAAGACAACAAAAGCTACATTAAGGAACGTGTCATCACCTCAAACAGACGTGCACAGCAGAGACTCTACGTCATACCCTAACCCAAACCCATCTACTCCTCTACAAAAGCATCATCCTACTCTTCACCCTGCTCACAGTCAGCAGCAGAAACAAACTCCTCCAAATCTCACTCCCAGCAGCCAAGGGCACCCTTCCACTGTGCCTCTGTACCGTGCCCCAGCACGTTCCACGGCTAAAGTCTGGATCCTTTGACCAGTGTGAGTGCAACCGTACCACGTCTAGGAGCGGCACGCCTGCCGTCCACGGCCCGTTTGGGAGAGGTGGGCTTTAGTAAAGCACGTTTGCACGTGTACGAGCAAAGCACAGTGGGAGAGCGCTCTAACCTGTGACAGAGGCACAGTGGGAGGGCGCCCTTAGACTGGAGGAAAGCTAATCTTAAAAGTTTTGTCCCCTCAGCGATCACAGCGCTAAACAAAAAGATGTAGATCACGTGTGTGCTGTCTATATGTTGTTCTGGGGACATGTGGGAAGAGAGTGTGTCATCTGTATATGGAAAATAAAGAACCGTACCTTCATCAGCTCCTGGGCCTTCTGGACCCTCCCTTCGATGTAGTGGTGCGCCTCTTGGTCCTCCGGGGCCTCGTCGTGGTTGATGTCAAGAGAAAACATGAGGTCGTGGTCAGAGATGCCGAAGATCTCCATGGCGTGGAGGCGGGCGATGTGCTCGTCCAGCCCGGGGTCCGTGTGCCGGTGTCTGGAGTGCAGGGCCTGCAGCTGCAGCTGTGTCGTGGAGGACCGGGCGTCCTCCAGGATGAAGAGCTCCTTCAGCTCCTGCTTGCTAAAGTAGCGAAAAGGGTTCTTCTTGTCTCCGGTGTTTTGTCTGATGAGGGAGTCTTTGAAAACCTGCCGCCTGTAGATCTTCTCCTCCACCGTGCCGCAGGTGATCAGCCTGTAGATGACGACGTTCTCCGTCTGCCCGATGCGGTACGCCCTGTCCACCGCCTGGGCGTCCGTCGCTGGGTTCCAGCTGGGATCGTAGATCACAACTCGATCTGCTGCTGTCAAAGTTATACCCACTCCTCCGACCTGGGTGGTGAGGAGGAAGACGGTGTAACTTTTGTCTTGCTGGAACGCGGTGATCAGCTTCTCTCTCTCTGCGATCTGCGTAATCGTGCCGTCCAGCCTCAACACCTTGAAGCCTCTGTTGCCCAGGATGCGTTGAATGATGTCCAGCACTTTCCTGTAGTGAGCAAAGACGAGCGTGCGGTGACCTTCTTCTCTGAGCCTTTCAAGCAGGTGAAACAGGAAGACGAGTTTCCCAGACTCTGATATTAAGGTGCTGTCGGGGACATTTGCGATGCTGCCCGTGTCCGTCTCCGCGGTTTCCTCCTGCTGACTTTCAGCCGCACTTTCCTCCAAGCCCAACTTGCTGATGGCCGCGGCAGAGAGCAGTCTCGGGTGGTCGCACAACTTTTTCATGATGTTTAACTCAGCCAGAGGTGACCGGGTGGTCATGAGCAGCTCCTTGATGTGGTCCAGGGAAAGGAACTGCCTGTATATGTCTTCCTGAACGGGGCTCAGGTAAGTCCAGACAATCAGGTCGTTCTTTCTCGTCAGCGTGGGCATCGTTGCTCCGGCGTCTTCCGGAGGGTTTGGATCTTGTTGTTGTTTGGCGTTCACCTCTGCTTTGGTCCTGCGGAGGAAGTAGGGTTTTATTATGGCCATGAGGTTCTCAGACATCCGGGACCCGAGGGCCTTTTCCCCTGGAGTGGAGTCCTTCTCTCTGGCCCGGGTGATGGGGTTCTCATACTCGGATTTGAACGTTTTAGCGGTGCCCAGCAGCGACCCTTGGCAGGCAAAGTCGAAGAGTGCCCACATTTCTTTCAGGTTGTTCTGGACTGGAGTGCCCGTGAGAAGAACCCGGTTCTTTGAGGGTATGGCAGTGGCACTTTTGGCTGTTTTGGTGGAAGGGGATTTGATCTTGTGGGCCTCGTCCAGGATCAGGTAGTCCCACGTGAACTCTCTGCCGCGGTACGACGACAGCTGCTGCCAGTTGTTCATGAGCATGGTGTACGTGGTGATGACGACGCCACTCCTCCCCTGAACTTTCTCCAGATTATGGGTCCTCTCTCTGACCGAGCCGTGAAACTCCTTCACCCTCATGCCGGGAGTCCATTTGGCAAACTCCTTGGTCCAGTTTGTGATGAGGGAGGTCGGCATGACCAGCAGTGCGTGTCGAGCCAGCTCGTTGTCAAACATGCCAGAGAGGAAGGATATCACCTGGATAGTTTTACCCAGGCCCATGTCGTCAGCCAGGATCCCTCCCTTGAGCCCGTCTCTGTAGAGGCTGTATAGGAAGGCCACTCCGTTCCTCTGGTACTCATAAAGCTTCTCATACAGCTCTTTGAAAAGCATCAAGCCGCTGCCGTTCACGTCCACAAACTCATCTTCTTCCTCCGGCGAGTCGTTCTGAGCAAGGAATTCTTCAATTTTCTGTATCCTGCGTTCGAGTTTTTCACTCGGGTGAATTTTGTTCGCCTTCTTGAAAAGCGCCCGCGCTTTGATCATGTCCCCTTGTCTCGCCGCGTCTTTACCGTCTTTAACGAGTCTGAAAGAAAAAACGGGACATCGGTGGATTAGCAACAGGACATGATGTCGTCATGGTCGTTGTTTTAACCATTATTTGTCGCTCTGAGTAACTTAGTGAAGTTTTGTAACTCTGCATTTTATTTTGAAAAGACAGAATGATGAGAATGAGAGCGTCATTTAACTCTTAGCTGGCTGTTGTTAGCATTTAGCTTCTAATGTGAGCCGCTAATGTTGTTACTGTGACACTCACTTAAAAAGTCTGTTTAAAGTAAAAGGAATAAAAAACTATTCAAAAGTTATAATTTCATGAACATTATCATCAGTAACCCGTTATATTTGGTTAATCCCTTCAGGTGGACGACCTGTGGTGACTGTGATCATTTTGTAATAAAAATAAAAGACAAAGGCAGAACACGAGTCACAGCCTCAGTGTTTTTCATGTCGAGTCTTTTCAGAGGGCCAAGAATTCCAAAATCAGTCGTCCCGACGTCCCCCGGTCGCGTTAGCCTACGCTGATTTAAAACAACATTTATTTAGGTTTGGTGTGAAGATAATAAAAATAATCAACTGCTGTTCTTATCCAACACGTTTGTCTGGAATAGTAATAATAATGATAAAAGCCTACGTGAGTTTAAAAGAAAGTTTAAACTACAGATGTTTGATTTGTACAGTAGAAGACAGGGCAATAAATAAATAAATAAATACATAAATAAAGGACAAATGTGGGACTTTTGAGGGAGTTTGCAAAGTTTCTTTTGCTTGTTTTTGACTTATTTATTGTGTCTTGATGTCTTTCTGTGTTTGTATGGATGGAAACGGGGGAGGGACGTCTCCTCTTCAGGGCTTCAGGTGTTGTTGTTGTTTTCTTGCCGTGTGTAGTTTGTTTGTCTGGTGTGAAATTACCTGTGGAACACCTCCATCTTGTCTTCCATGCCCAGAGACCTGTGGAGACAAAAATCACAAACACGTCACACACACAGTCGTGCAATTCACATCCAAACTGCACTGTGATCTCACATACTGATACATGTGTGTATATATATATATATATATATATATACACACATGTAGTTCATCTCCTGGGCACTGCCGAGGTGCTGTTGAGCAAGGCACCGAACCCCCAACTGCTCGGGGCGCTGATCCATTGGCAGCCCCCTCGCTCTGACATCTCCCCATTAACTGCATGTGTATAGGTCCTGTTAGTGCATGTGTGTGTATTTCTGGCCTGTGTGTGTGTGTGTCTGTGTGTTTCCGGCCTGTGTGTGTGTGTGTGTGTGTGTGTGTTTGTGTGTGTCTGTGTGTTTCCGGCCTGTGTGTGTGTGTGTGTGTGTGTGTGTGTGTTTCCGGCCTGTGTGTGTGTAACCTGAATAACAACATAGTGAAAAAAAATAATCTCCTTCTTTAGAAAGTGATGTAATGTCTGGAAACAACGCAAACATTTTTCCAGAGGTGGAAATGACTCAAATTAAAATCACACACATTCAAACACAGACTGACACACTTACAAAACAACATTCAGTTGTTTTTTTTATCTATTTATGGAAGATTATAATGAATATTTACTACTCAAGTCAAATATGTAAATACTTCATATTCATATTAATTTTACTGAATTAAATCATCTACTTTAGTCTTATTTTGTAGGTTTCAGAGTCACTTTGGTGTTTTTTTTACTTTAAAACTTCCTTAAAAACACAAACTAACCACATCTCAGTGAGTTAGCATGAAGCTTCCACTGATGTGGGCGGTAGCACGGATGCTAACTGTTCCGTTAGCACCCGTGGATGCTAACTGTGTCGTTAGCACCCGTGGATGCTAACTGTGTCGTTAGCACCCGTGGATGCTAACTGTTCCGTTAGCACCCGTGGATGCTAACTGTTCCGTTAGCACCCGTGACACCGACTTTCCCGGGAACGTTACTCACTTTTCCAGTTTGTCGGAGATTTCCTGGACCTCGCGGGTCTGTTGAGCGGCCTCCATGTTGAAAACGAACACACGAAACCCGGGAAACGAGCGTGTTTTCTGGGCTGAAGGAGCCGGAGATGCCGCCGGACTGATGGAGAACCACTGAGACTGTTTGAACACAGCGCCAACAGACTTCCAGCGAATCAGAGGAAACGCCGCAGTGACGCTGCGATGACGTCGTCCAATCAGGAACACAGACGAGCACAGTGGGCGGGATCGAAATCGAAAGCACAGCCAATGAGAAGCGTTGCGTTAGAAAAGAAACAGGAAACAGGAAGTTCTCTTCCGAGTAACCGGATGTAGTTTTTATTTCGGTGTTTTCCAGAAAAAGTCCCTGAGTTTGAATTTTGGAAAGTTTCCAGAAGCCGCAAAAAGGCAAATTATACAAAGTTAGGGATAAAAGAAAGAAATATGAGCGACATGTCTACAAAACTAAATTATGTTCATTATTTTATAAGCAGAAAAAATGAAAATGTGTGTTAAAGTGTCGTCAAGGAGCCAAAACAGAGAAAATCCTCCATAACTAAATAAAGAAATTAAATAAATAAAATAAAACTCACCAGGTTGTGAAAAAATCACCAAATGAAAAGTATTTTTATTTATATATTTACTTCAATACATAATACATTTTCTATTAATTTTGAAGATATTTTTCATTTATTTCAGTTAAAGTTTATACATTTAAATTAAATACTAGCTAATTTAATGGCATATTAAATATAGTGTCGTTTATTTAAGTAATTTTTTTGTATTCAGAAAGTTTCCATTCTTAAATGAAAAGATTCAGTCAAACAACAAAGCTTGTGAAAAAGGTGGTGTTGTGTTAAAGGCTCTTTAAAAGTTTTATTTGTTCCCACATTTGTGTAAACTGGGGTGGACAAAATACTGGAAACACTACATTTCCATAAAAATGATCTTTTTCTGTCGCAGAAACACTTTTTCATATCATTTCCAATCACACAGTTGATGTTTAATAATCAGTCTCTGCGTAAAGAAGTGTTTACAGAGGCTTTTAATGTGAAGGAAGCTTTACAGGAAACAAAAGCAAGCACTTTTTAAAGACTTTTCAGCTGATTTTCAGAATAAAAGCCTCTCAGCCTGCAGAGCGTCACGTCAGCGTTTCTTCTCTGGATGGAAACTGTAGGAACATTGATTTAAAGGAAACTACGACACAAATAAGCTGCACTACATTATATAAAATATGAAAATAAAGAGAAGGAGGACACAGTTTCAGCGGTAAAGACAGAAAACGTTCCCACGCCGTGTGATTCAGAACAGCGGCGCCGTCTCCAGAGCTTTGACCTGAGCGGCGAACACCAGGACCCGTTTCTCCACCTCGGCGTTGACGACGGCCTCAGACGCTCTCGGGTTCTGACGGAGAAACTCAGAGATGCTCAGGACGCACTCGCTCTGAGGAAGCAAACACAACGAGCCGGGGCGTGAACACAGGAAGAGACAAATGAAATAAACCTGTACGTTTAGTTTCAGTGGTGTTTTGCGTCTGTTTTTAGTCGTTTCGCCAGGAGAATCAGTTTGGGCTGATTTTCCTTTAAAAAAGCAGCAAAAGGTGAAAGTGTCTCTGTGAACTCGAAGTGTTCGACCACGACAGCAGCAGCACACGATGATTCAGCGTCTGAGCTGAAAGTAGCCCGTTGTTAACGCCACTTCACCGAGCGCCGCTGCTCCGCATTAAGGAGGGCGGTTGCCGTAGTGAAGGAGATGTTAGAAACAGGAAGTGAATGCGTAGCTGTCCTGGTGAACGCCTCCATGTTAAACAGAACGTCACCTCCCTGATCTAAACCCCAGCGTCTGGTGTTAGACTTGTGTGCTGGTCCTGGATCCATTTAACAAACACCATGTTGGAACAGAAGGAGGCTCAGAAGTGGACCTGGTTCCAGAGCACACTAGGCCAAAGGTCTTGATGAGAAAGATCGCAGTGGTCTCGGTCCTTTCTGGGGGAGATCTGAGCGTTCTGCAGCTGTTGATCTGAGACGGCGCCCCCCCCCCCCCCTGCAGGCTCCTACCTTGTACGCGTCCACTTTGTCGTGTCCGCTGAGGCGGTTCAGCAGCTCCCTGCAGACCTGGACCCCCGTCAGCGCGCTCAGGATGGTCCGGTCCTGGTCCGACTGAGAGGACAGCCAACGCAGCAGCGCCACCTGCAGGGGGGAGGGAGGGAGACGGGGGGGGGGGGTGATTCTGGTGTTTGACACGTTTGAGCTCCACAACAAATCATTTTCACTGCGCTCTCTAAATATTCTAAGTAATTATTCTCATTATTTTTACATGTATTTATGTATTTATGCTCCATTTATTATGTTTATATATTAATGTTGGAGGGAATAAGAATGTTCATACAGAGTCATTTTTATTATAAATTGCTACAATTTGTCTGACTGAAAGATTAAATTATTGCACTTAAGGTTTAAATTGAATAATTGTTATTTTCTTATGGTAAATTATTCTTGGATATTTGCTTTGTTCATGGTTTGTTATTGTTGTGTTTTATCCCGTTAAAGTGAACGGATGAATAATAACAATAATAATAATAATAACAATAATAATAATAATAATAACAATAATAATAACAATAATAATAACAATAATAATAATAATAATAATAACAATAATAATAATAATGAGAATAATAAAAATAATAATAATAACAATAATAATAATAATAATAACAATAATAAAAATAATAATAATAACAATAATGAGAATAATAAAAATAATAATAATAACAATAATAATAATAATGAGAATAATAATAACAATAATAACAATAACAGTAATAATAATGATAATAATGAAATACCTGCTGTAGTAGCTGAGCGTTGGTCATCTCTCCTCCCGACATCCCGGAAACACGGAAGAATAACGGACAAACCCCGGAGCAGCGGACCACGTGACTCGGTTTGACTCGGTTAACCGACTCAGACTCCGGTGTGACCGGGTAAAGAAGCGAAACTCGGTGTTTTCACCGAAACACACCAAAAAAACACGATTCTGTCGAAGAGAGGCTGAAAACGGCCCACTTCCTGTTTACGCCCCGCCCGTTCTTCTTCTTCTGCTTCTTTTTCTTCTTCTTCGCTGTGACTCAGACTCGCTGCTGCCCCCGCGGCCGCAGCAGGAACTGCACCTTCACTGAGAAACAGCAGCAGCGGCAGTGATTAAAGACCATAAATAACACGATTAAAGTAATACTTTCAATAATTATGGTATTTAATTATATTTTTAAAAAATCATAATTATCTTAATTGTGACAATACAAATAAATAAATTCATAATTATGTAATTAAATTGTCACCATAAAAATTAAATCACAATTATGAGACATGAACAATATATATTTAAAATATATTTATTTATGTACTCATTCACAAATTCCGAATAACGTTTATTTTCGGATTTAAATCATCGTGTTTTTAAGGTTTAAATGATTTTTTTTTCATTTTAAAGTATTTTAATAAAACATAAGTGACTTATTTATGAATGAACTGAAGCATTTAATGATAAAATTGTGTTATTTGTATATTTAGTTCTTCCTGAAGTTAAAGGAGGATCATCACGGCTCTGCAGTAAACACACACACTTCAGTCATAATCAGGAACACAGGATCTTTAAAATGATTTATTAATAAAACATTATGATGAATCTGAACTTCTGTGTAAATGTTCACAACATGAAAACATTTACACAGAACATGATGCAGAAACGAGACTCAGTCATATTGATATTTATTTGATTTATTCTTTATTGTCTCAGCGTTTATTAATGTTGAAATGTAAAACAGTGTGTTTATGGAATAATAATGTTAAATATTCTTTATGAGTTCAGTGAAGCAGCGTTTCTGATTTTCCTCCAGAAACACGTTTAAATACGAGACCGAAGTTTATTCAACTTTATTAAAGAAACTCCAGGATGTTTGTGTTTGAAGCTGTGACCTCACACATCGTTGTGATTGGCTGTGACATCACACATCGCTGTGATTGGCTGTGACATCACACGCCGCTGTGATTGGCTGTGACATCACACGCCGCTGTGATTGGCTGTGACATCACACACCGCTGTGATTGGCTGTGACATCACATATCGCTGTGATTGGCTGTGACATCACACACCGCTGTGATTGGCTATGACCTCTGACCTCATGTGACATCACAGTTTCCCCACAGTCTGTATAATAACAGTCGTAGCGTCTCCGTCAGCTCCGTTCTCTAACTTGATCCAATCACATTCTCCTCTGGGAGCGGCCATCTTGTCAGACTTTGTCTCCGCCTCATTTCATCTGACCAAAAAAGGGCATGTATGTGACGCTGGGGGGGAGGGAGATACGACCGTCTGGGTGACATTTACAGAATTAGCCACATTAGCTCCAGCGCCCTTGAAGCTATGCTAACACCACAGGTTAGCAGCTAAAGGCAGTGGGAGTCCCGTGTCTCTGGAGCAGATTCCAGCGGCTCCACATTAGCATTAGCCACATTAGCTCCAGGAGTGAAGAGCAGCAGCGTTTCTGATTTACACTGATGTTCAACACAGTCCCACGCTCACAGACTGGAAAACACCCACAATCCTCCACTGCTCCACATTAGCATTAGCATCTGGGGTCTGTGTCAGAGATAGCACGCTGGATTCAAGGATTCTTAATTAGCATAACAGAGCTAACGCTAACACAGTGTGTTCCTAAACCATCTTGTCACTATGGAAACACCACCACACGAATGACCGAGTTTGCACGCTAAGGATGCTAATCCTGACAACTAGCCTCTGAGGAGAAGTGGGGGCCATTTCCCTAATTATTCATACCCCCCCCCCCCCCCCCTCAGTGTTGTCATGGAGACCTGATCTAAACCCACAGACTAGAATGTTCTCTGGTCCTTAAACAGCTTTAATGATGCTGTGTAAACGGCTGCTTAACATGAAACCTGCCCCTAGTGGACACTCAGAGAACTGACGCTGACCCAGCTTCCTGATTGGACCACACAGGACGCTGGGGGCGGGGCTTGGTCACTCAGAGAACTGACGCTGACGGAGCTTCCTGATTGGACCAGACAGGAAGTCGCTCTCTCTGTGGGCGGGGCTTGAGTTGCGTAGCACCAAGGGCTGAGGGGAAGTGAAGGATGGCGAGTTGAACCAGTGACCCAGTGTTTGAGGTTTGAGAGGTCAGAGGTCAGGGGTCAGAGGTCAGGGGTTAGAGGTCAGGGGTCAGAGGTCAGGGGTCAGGGGTCAGAGGTCAGAGGTCAGCTCCTGTCTGCAGGTTTGGAGAAGGAGCCCAGCTGTTTGGTGTTGGCGTCCCTCAGCTGCTCCAGCTGCCTCTGCCCTCGGCGGTACAGGTACTCGATGTGCATCACGTCCGTCTTCTTGATGCGTCCGTTCTCTCGGAACTCGTCGCGGATCCTGGGGAGGAAGCCCGGTTTGTCCTGACCCGCCCGCAGGAACTGCCGGTACAGAGCCAGGACCTGCTTCTGCAGCTTACTGTGCCGCGCCATCGGGACCAGGAGAGGACCCTGAACGCACCACGGCGTCCGCTCCAGGTGAGTGAGGGGGGGGTGGGGGGGGCACAGGGGGCTCTGATTGGCCGAGAAGTCCACGCCGGTCTTCAGGCGTCGCACTGACGCGTTCGACTGTTGGAGCGAAACACAGGAAACAAACAGCTGTTCATCACCAACAGTTACGGCGGCCATCTTGTTTTTATATCAAGCAATTCATATTTATAACAGCAGGTTTCAGTTTATTCATTTATTTAATTTGTTTTTAATACTTTTATTTATTCTGCTGTGAGTCATTTTAACTCTTTTTTTAATTTCTCTGAGTGTAAATAATCTTTTTACAAACATGTGACGCAAAAACTTTGAACCTGAAATTAAATCAAACAGAATTCATAAACACGTTCATTCACAGGATTAAAATGAACTCTGTAAAAACAGAAAAGTTCCTGTTTTTATTAAATGTAAACGTATATAAATTATTTAACACATAAAAGCTTAAATTCACACAAATAGGCAGAATTTTGAAGGGACTTTCATTAAGAAAACAGGAGAAATAAAAATATAAATATAAAATAAAGGGAATTTCAGACTCCATGAATGAAGCCGAACAGATCAGAATAAAGCATTAAATATGAAACACTATTTATATTTTAAAAACATAAAATATTTAACAGACAAAAGCCAAGATTCACAGAAATACGTTGAATTTTAAAGGACTTCCGTTAAAAACAGCAGAAAGACGCAGATTAAAACTTATGTTTTAGATTAAATGAAAAACACCGAATTAACACGAACAAAGTGTTTAACATTAAACTGTTTTTGTGTTTTTAAATATTAAATATTTCCCGGAGTCAGAGAACACAAAGGTGACTCACCAGTTGGTGGTTCCTGACGTGTTTCCGGTGGTTTAACTGCTTCCGGTGTTGAACCTCCGGTCAGTGGTTTTAAATGAACACAAACACAAAAGCGTAACTTTATAATAAACTGTGTTAGTTGCGTTAAACAGCCTCAGTGTGACCTCAACACGTTACAACACAAACCGGAAGCGACCGGAACACAAACACTACAACTTCCGGCGCAAGATTTCACAATAAAATACACGTTCGGGAGAAAAAAAAAGACAAAAACAGACTTTTAATGTCATTATTGTGAATATGGTTCATATTTGAAACGTGTAAAGTCTCTTTAATTATTATTAAAAGCGTGTTAGAGATTAAATGTGTTGTTGTTGTTGCTTTTCTTGTTGTTAAGAATATTTTAACCTGAGTGAATTAAAAAAAAGATGAATTATGATTATTTAAATATATATATTAGGATTATTTACATTTCCTGAGTCTTTCTATATCAGAGGGAAATATTACTACATTTATATTTGATGATTTAAGTTTCTTGACGGATTCATATGAATAATTAATTCATATAATTTCTCAGTTTAATTGAATGAAATTAATTCAACAAGGCAAGTGTGAGATTAAAACATATAATAATAATTAAAGATTTATGAGAATAAAGTGTCAAGAGAAGAACGTGACAGTCGAGTATATAAATAAAAACAATAATAAATAATATAATAATAAACACCCACAGATTATAAAACACTGCGCTGTGTTAAATATCGTTGAGTGTAGAAGGAATAGTAACAGATAATAACAGAGTAAGGAATAATAATAATAATGATAATGATAATATTAATAAGGAAGCTCCTGTTTGTTATTGTCTTGTGCTCTGTGTCTATTAAATTATATTTCTTTCCTTCCCTTTATTATTAAATATGAAATTAAAGCTGCTCCTGATCATCGTCTCAAGATGTTTTTAAAAGTTTCTTTGTAAATAAATGTTTATCAACTGTCACTGACACAAATATATAAATAAATATTCATGTAAAAGTTTATAAAAGTAAAGAAATCTAAAGATAATAACTCTGCTGTTCATGTTTGTGTATTCAAATCAGTGACTTTTTTATCATTATTAATATTATTATTATAACATTATTATAATAAATATTATTATTATAACATTATCATCATCATTAATGTTATTACATTAATTTTATTATTATTACATTATTGTTGTCATCATTGTTATTATTATAATTTATATTATTGCTTTTATTATTATTATTATAATTATTAGGACGTTTTTAAGTATCAGCACATTGAAAACAGTTTAGTCTTTATGGAGTTTGAGCGTCACCACGCTTTTATTTTGAAAACCTCAAACCGGAAGAGCCCATGTAGTTCCGGTGTAGTTGAAGGTGTCAGGTGTCAAAACAAAGCTGCAGCGGAACAGAAATAAAATCTTCTCTTGATGAAACTGAACTCAGTGAAAACAGGAAGGTTCGTGCTTTTATTTCTGTAAACGGTGTCCAACAGCGTTTCCGGTTTAAATCACGAGACAAAAGTGATAAAAACGGGATTTTATTTTTTTAAATGACGTCAGCGTCTGTGACAGAAACGACTGTGTTTAGTTTATAAAACATTAAATTAAATAAACTCTGAATAAAAAAGGAAACGCGTCATTCATCAGATCAACGTGAAGATTCAATTTATTACTTTAATTTAATATGTTTAATTTAATTCATTTAAATTAAACAGAAAAATAGATTTTCACACCTGGAGAAATATTTACAAATTTCTTATTTAAATTATTAATTTATTTTCGTATGTTTTATTTTCTGCTACATTTATTTATGTTTCATTTTATTTATTTACTTATTTATTTATTATCTAATTCAATTATTTATGTTTTATTTATTTACTCATTGATTTTTTTATTTATGTTTTATTTCTTTACTTCTTCTTTTTTTTGTTTTATTTATTTACTTTTTTATTTTATTCATGGTTTTTTTATTTACATATTTATTTATGTTTTATTTAGTTGATTATTTCCTTATTTATTTATTTATGTTTTGATACGTTTGATCAGTAATTTAACAAATAAAAATAAACATTTTTTATCTGCATATTTATTTATATTTATTTTTGTGGTCAAATGTTTTTATCTCCTCTTCATGTTGTTGTTGTTGTTGTTGTTGTTGTTGTTGTTGTTTTCTCTGTTTGTTCCCATTTAATGTTCTTTATAATGTTTCATTTTTTATTGTGATAAATTCATTGTTTTAGATTTTTTTTAATTAATAAATCAGTTAATTTTTACTTTATTTTGCCACTTATTGAATTTCCTTATTGTTCGTTACCAACGACCAAAAACGCAACAAATAAAGTGTGTGTGTGTGTGTGTGTGTGTGTGTGTGTGTGTGTGTGAGTCTGTGTGTGTGTGTGTGTGTGCGTGTGTGTGTGTGTGTGTGTGTGTGTGGGGGGGGGGGGGGGTGTGCGTGTGTGTGCGTGCGTGTGTGCGTGCGTGCGTGTGTGTGTGTGTGCCTGCAGACATGGAGGAGGAGGCGTGGCGGCGGGTGGAGCAGCAGGTGGAGCGGCTGCTGAGCGGTCAGGGGTCAGAGGTCGGCGGCTGTGACGTCGGCCTGGAGTCGAGCAAACCGGCCGCTCTGAGGAGCAACGTCACCTACATCGTCTGTGCCGTCGTCTTCAACGACAAGGTGAGGACCCCACCCCCACCCCGTCCTCCGTCTGTCCGGGTCCTCCGTCAGCTCATGTGTGTGTGTGTGTGTGTGTGTGTGTGTGTGTGTGTGTGTGTGTGTGTGTGTGTGTGTGTGTGTGTGTGTGTGTGTGTGTGTGTGTGTCAGGAGGAGGTGCTGATGGTGCAGGAGGCGAAGCAGGACTGTTTTAAGCAGTGGTACCTTCCTGCAGGGAGGGTGGAGGTGGGGGAGAGTCTGGAGGAGGCGCTGAGGAGGGAGGTGAGACACACACACACACACACACACACACACACACACACACACACACACACACACACACACACACACACACACACACACACACACACACACACACACACCAGATCAGGTATAAAACACACTTTTTTCCCTGTTTTTGGCTGTTTTTCAAGCCTTTATTTTGTAGGACAGACAGGAAATGGGGTGAGAGAGAGAGGGGGAGACGTGCAGCAACGGGCCGCAGGTGGAAGTCGAACCTGCGGTAGCTGCTCTAACCACTGAGCCCCCCACAACACACATATTTGATATAACCAAGTGTCCTGGATCATAAACACGTCAGACAATGCTAACGTTGGTTTAGCGTTGACTGGGTCGACCATGGAACAGCTCCTTAAGGAGACACAGCTGCCCTGACCAAGATGGCCGCCGTAAATGAACAGCGGCCAATCAGACGTCTGCGTTTTTGTTGCCATGGGTTACCGCTCTGTTTGTCTACAGGTGAAGGAGGAGGCGGGGTTTGACTGTGAGCCAATCACCTTGCTGCTGATCCAGGAGCAGGGGCCCCAGTGGATCCGCTTCATCTTCCTCGCCAAAGTCACAGGTCAGAGGTCACAGACGCCCACCTGCAAATGAGCAAAGCGCCGCCTGTCGCCGTCTGTCGTCGTCTCTCGTCGTCTCTCGTCGTGTCTCTTGTGTCTCTTGACGTCTGTAGTCGTCTCTCGTAGTTAGGCTGCACAATTAATCAAATTGTCTCCGTGTCTGTCTCTGTGTCTCTGTCTCTCTGTGTCTGTCTCTGTGTCTCTGTCTCTGTGTCTGTGTCTCTGTGTCTGTGTCTCTCTGTGTCTCTGTGTCTGTGTCTGTGTCTCTGTGTCTGTGTCTCTCTGTGTCTCTGTGTCTGTGTCTGTGTCTCTGTGTCTCTGTCTCTCTGTGTCTGTCTCTGTGTCTCTGTCTCTGTGTCTGTGTCTCTGTGTCTGTGTCTCTCTGTGTCTCTGTGTCTGTGTCTCTCTGTGTCTCTGTGTCTGTGTCTCTGTGTCTGTGTCTCTGTCTCTCTGTGTCTCTGTGTCTGTGTCTCTGTGTCTGTGTCTCTGTGTCTGTGTCTGTGTCTGTGTCTCTGTCTGTCTGTGTCTCTCTGTGTCTCTGTGTCTCTGTGTCTGTGTCACTGTGTCTGTGTCTCTGTCTCTCTGTGTCTCTGTGTCTGTGTCTCAGGTGGGAGTCTGAAGAGTCTGTCAGCAGCAGATCAGGAGTCTCTTCAGGCTTCGTGGTGGGACAGACAGTCTGTCCTCCCTCTGAGAGGACGCGACATCCTCCGACTCATCGACTGTGGACTCAAGTACGACACGACTCTATGTCCTGCACCCACAGAGACGAGCCTGTCCTCTCCCACACAACACACACGTGTCCTAACAGGATCTGTGTGATGCCTTCAGGTACCGTCAGGATCCCTGGCATCCCGTCACGTTACCTGTGGACCTGAGCTGCCGTCACGTGCTGCAGAGACTCGTCCTGGTCTTCATCGACGCAGAGGAGCAGATCTGGGTCCTGCTCATCAGAGGTGTCGATTCAACATCATCATGCGAGACAACAACTACTAAGAGACACAAAACAACCACAAAGAGACACAAAACAACTACAAAGAGATACAAAACAACTACAAAGAGACACAAAACAACTACAAAGAGACACAAAACAACTACAAAGAGACACAGAACCACTACAAAGAGACACAAAACAACCACAAAGACACATAACAACTACAAAGAGACACAAAACAACTACAAAGAGACACAAAACAACCTCAAAGAGATGCAAAGTATTCAAAGGTCTTAGTTTCGTACTACATTACCCATGAGTCTTAGCGGGCGCTGAGCTGACTCCTCCCCTCTCTGTCCTGCAGCCCCGGAGCTCCACCTCCCCACCGCGGCGGCGGTGAAGACCCACGCGGTGACGTGGGCGGCCAACATGGTGGTGCAGGACGCCATGCCGTCGGCGTACTACGACCACGACGTGAACACGCTGGGCGTCTTCAGCCTGCAGCACAACGGCCGGCAGCACGGCAAGAGCGACGGCGTGTGCTTCAACACGCTGGTGCTGCTGGTGCCCGACCACGTCC
>NC_139829.1:34828611-34833611 GCF_963691815.1 Echiichthys vipera | reverse complement strand
CTCTAGGAGCATAAACATGTGCTAAAGTGTCCTCTAGGAGCATAAACGTGTGTTAAAGTGTCCTCTAGGAGCATAAACGTGTGTTAAAGTGTCCTCTAGGAGCCACAACATGTGCTAAAGTGCCCTCTTCAGAGGTGAGGACGCTCTATAGGTGCTTGTCAGACTTTGACTCCGCCTAATTTATCTTCCCAACAAAAGGGCATGTATGTGACGTTGGGGGGAGGGGCGTACGTCCGTCTATCTGATGTTTACCAAGTTAATACGAAAGCCAAGAGTCAGATCATTAGAAAAGAGCTGTTCAGCATCTAAACTTCCTCTCCTTCATCTGTGTGATTCTGAAACCGCTGCAGTGGAGTAGTTTCTGTCAGTCTCCGGGTTTACGAGGCGGCGTCAGGTTCCAGTGCGTCTGATGCTTCTGCTCGTTACACACGGTCCCCACCGAGACCTTTAACGAGCAGACGCTCCGCGGGGTCGAGTGTTCGTCCCGGTATGTCCCGCGGCCCGCTGAGAGACGAGGGGCTGTTTGTAATGAGCGCTTCTGTTTTTAGATGTGTCTATTTGCCAGACGGTCACATGTTCAACACAACTGAAACCACATCCAGAGACCGCCGTAGTCCTCAGGGGAGGGGAGAGGGCGGGCTCCTGGGCCGGGGCCCCGGAGGCGAGCAGGGGGTCGGACTTCAGGAGGAGAGAGGGCAAAAACGCGTCTGATGGTTTAAGAAACACGGCGAGTAACGTTTGGTGTCGGTTAAGTTTAGGCAACAAAAGATGCCGCCGGGCCCGTGGGCCGAGCCCGTGGGCCGAGCCCGTGGGCCGAGCCCGTGGGCCGAGCCCGTGGGCCGAGCCCGTGGGTGAAAGTCCTGTGATCTGGAACCCGCCCTCCGCCCAGACCCCCCTCCTTTAGCGGAGATTTGCGGCCTTAAGGTGGAGATCCACTGAGGTTTAAACACTGGAGCGTGCCGTCTTTAACCAGCTCTCTCTTCCCACCTTCACCTGAACGACCTCCTGGATCCTCACCCGTCTGGTTTTAAGGCCGACCACTCAACCCAGACTGCCCCCCCTGTTGCCCCCCCTGTTGCCCCCCCCCTGCTGCACCTTGCGTTTCCCTGCAGTTTAAAAACCTGATTATCTTCAGGTTCAGGTCCGACTCCGGTTCCTCAAACACCATGAAAACACCCGTCCCCCGGGTCAAATCAGAGTTCTCAGACCTAGAGAACTCCTTCAGTCCCTGATTCTTCCTCATGGACTCAGCGTTGTCCCGTTTCTCGTCTGCGCACGCTCCCCACTCCACTGCAGTGGCTTTATACCCGGAAATTAAACCAACCAGTGAGCAACGGCGCCCAAAACAACGTGAAAACAACAACAATAGAGCGTTCCCCTTTAAACCCAGGGAGGACTTCACCACGGCAACCAGCGTCACTACCAAGAAGAGGCGTTTGTGTCCTGGTTCAGTCCAAAAATTCGGAAGAGTTACTCCTTCATTTCACCGTTCAATCCCCGCACACGGACACCAGGGACCTTCAGTCAGCTGGTTGTTCCCTGAACCGGGGGAAGAACGTTTTAGGGGACTGATGAAACACTGAGCGCTGGATCCGCCTCTCTCTCTCCTCTGCACTCGTTCTTTTGGACTTTTCTGCAGCGTTTGACAAAGTTCACCACCAGATCCTCTTCCCACCCTTCAGCAGTCAGGTGTCTCAGGCTGGGCGCCCTCCCTGCTCACATCCTACCTAAAAAACGCAGATACCGGGTAAACTGGAGAGGCTCTGTGTCAGAACCCTGTCCTCTCACTCCTGGGGTCCCTCAAGGCTCTGTCCTGGGGCCTCTCTGTTATTCTCTCACATGCTGATGACTCCCAACTTACTCTCTGTTTACCCCAGCTCGCCCTCTCCGCTCTGCTTTGGCAAATCGGCAAATGTATGGCTAACTTTAGCTAGCTACAGAGTTGTGAGGAGAACCAGGAGAACACACGTCTGTGTTCACACACGGAGCAGGAACCAGGAGAACACACGTCTGTGTTCACACACGGAGCAGGAACATATATATATATTTATATATATATATATATATATATATAAAGCACTTATATGTAGCACTCTATACATCGGCTTTTTTTAAGCCACCTCACTGACTTAATAACTTGCTCCTCTGGTTTGTTCCCTAACTGTTGAAAGAACTTATTGGAAGACGCTTTGGACAAAAGTTGTGATGTAATGGGATCTGATTGCCATTTTAAAACAAAGACACATGGACGTAGTCTTTCCTCTCCCAGGAGGAGACGTTGAGCGTGTGGAGGTGAAGTAGAAGCGAGGGTGTGAAGCCGTGAGTCGGCTCTTACTTTGTCAGCGCGCTCTTGTTCCTCCGCTGCTCCTCGCTCTCCGCGTGTTGACATTCAGAGTCGATCTTCGTCTCCCAGAACGACTTGATGTGGAGTCGGTCGTGGATCAGAGCGCAGTTCATCTGCAAACACAGGACACGGAGCTCAGCGTACACACACACTCACACACACACACACACACACACACACACACACACACACACACACACACTCTGCTACCTTTTCTTTAACAAGCATGAACGGTGAGTTCTATTCTGTATATTTCTATAGTTTACGTCTTTATCTGACCTACAGGTGTCAATCATCTCTAAGCTTTAACCCAGTGTGTGTTTTAAACTGTGCACTGTCCCTTTGAAATAGATAAACAGAATAAATAAGCACACACACACACACACACACACACACACACACACACACACACACACACACACACACACACACACACACACACACACACACACACACACACACACACACACACACACACACACACACACACACACACACACAGACACAGACACACACACACACACACACTAGGATCCCTCTGATGTGTCGTTAAATCCCTGCACATATAAAAACTCCACACAGCTGCAGACTGAACTGGACCCTGAACACTTAGAATAAACACTTTTAATGAGACTTAGAGCTGTTAAAGACACGTTTGACTGAAGTTATTTCATATAAAGTACGTTTATAAGCAGTAACTGAACCAAATCAGTCTGATTTAAAAATGAATAAATTACTTTTAAACACTAAAAGGGTAAAAAAAAGATATTTGATGTGAAATATTTGAGATTTACTGAGTAAAAACAGCAGAAACACAAACCTTCAGAGCGTGAGATGAGCGTCCGTCAGCCTCTCGGGGTGTGTGTGTGTGTGTGTGTGTGTGTGTGTGTGTGTGTGTGTGTGTGTGTGTGTGTGTGTGTGTGTGTGTGTGTGTGTGTGTGTGTGTGTGTGTGTGTGTGTGTGTATATGTGTGTGTGTGTGTGTGTGTGTGTGTGTGTGTTTTACATATGAAACTCCCGTCAGTGTGTAAATCTGTCAGTGAATCTCATCATCTCTCTCTCTCTCTCTCTCTCTCTCTCTCTCTCTGTTGTGTGTGATGCTCGCTCGCTCTCCCTCACAGTGAAGTCACTGAACTGGAATCTGGACCGCAGGGACGGAGAGGAGGAGGAGGTGATGGAGAGACGGACAGAGGGAGGATGAAGGTGTGAATATACTTAATTATAGAAGCAGTTTTTTATTTCCTGCCTCCGCGTCTCAACCGCAGACTTTAAATACAGACGGACGGCAGAACAGAGAGACTCATCACTCATCAGATAAGTGTAACAGAGTCTTTCTCCTGTAACATTATTAAGGTAGAAATCCAGGAGAGATGCTAACAGCCGGACGTGGCTAACAGTGGTTAGCTCGGGGCAGTACGGTGAAGGCATTCAAAGGTCTTTTTTAACCACTAATGCTGCTGAAAATAACAGCAAACCTCTGCAGCAGCATGAGAAGAGTCCCTACACACACACACACACACACACACACACACACACACACACACATTCTTGTTAAATATAAGTGAGTGTTTTTCAGCCTCGCTGTGAAAGGACCTGAGAGAATAACAGAGAGGCCCCAGGACAGAGCCTTGAGGGACCCCAGTAGTAAGTGAACAGGGTTCTGACACAGAGCCAGCAGCGACAACTCTATAGCTAGCTAAAGTTAGCCTAATACAATCTGTTCCCTCACAACTCTCTAGCTAGCTAAAGTTAGCCTGATACAATCTGTTCCCTCACAACTCTCTAGCTAGCTAAAGTTAGCCTGATACAATCTGTTCCCTCACAACTCTCTAGCTAGCTAAAGTTAGCCTGATACAATCTGTTCCCTCACAACTCTCTAGCTAGCTAACATTAGCCTAATACAATCTGTTCCCTCACAACTCTGTAGCTAGCTAACATTAGCCTGACACAATCTATTCCCTGACAACTCTGTAGCTAGCTAAAGTTAGCCATACATTTGCAGATTTGCCAAAGCAGAGCGGAGAGGGTGAGCTGGGGTAAACAGAGAGTAAGTTGGGAGTCGTCGGCATGTGAGAGAATAACAGAGAGGCCCCAGGACAGAGCCTTGAGGGACTCCAGTAGTAAGTGAACAGGGTTCTGACACAGAGCCTCTCCAGTTTACCCGGTATCTGCGTTTTTTTAGGTAGGATGTGAGCAGGGAGGGCGCCCAGCCTGAGACACGTTCCCTAAAATGTTCTTCCCCCGGTTCAGGGAACAACCAGGTGACTGAAGTTCCCTGGTGTCCATGAAAGGGGGTTGAATGGTAAAATGAGGGAGTAACTGTCATGAACGGTGCTGGTAATAACTCCGAGGAGCGGGACCCAAATGCAGACACGAACACCGAGAAAGCCTTAAACAGGATCCAGGGAACGGGGAAAACAGGTACAGGGTCCGGGTGAAGACGAGGAAGAACCAACGCGGGGACCAGGAGACAAAACACGAACGGGTGGTGGAAAAAACAGGAACTCGGGAAACTACAACAAAAGAAACAGTAGCCAACCAAATGCGAGACACGAACCACGAAATAGCAACAACGGTCTGGCCCCGAATGTGAGCCACATCCGGCTTTTTATCCGACCAGTGCTGACAAGCTGATGAGCCACAGCTGGGCGGGGCCA
>NC_139829.1:34813611-34823611 GCF_963691815.1 Echiichthys vipera | reverse complement strand
CCTTTAGTCGTCTAAACTTAACCGTCTCCTTTCATTGTCTGAACTTAACCGTCTCCTTGAGTGTCTAAACTTAACCGTCTCCTTTAGAGACTAAACTTAACCGTTTCCTTTAGTGACTAAACTTAACCGTCACCTTTAGTGGTCTAAACTTAACCGTCACCTTTAGTGACTAAACTTAACCGTCTCCTTTAGAGACTAAACTTAACCGTCTCCTTTAGTGTCTAAACTTAACCGTCTCCTTTAGTGTCTAAACTTAACCGTCTCCTTTAGTCGTCTAAACTTAACCGTCTCCTTTAGTGACTAAACTTAACCGTCTCCTTTAGTGACTAAACTTAACCGTCTCCTTTAGTGTCTAAACTTAATCGTCTCCTTTAGTCGTCTACACTTAACCGTCTCCTTTAGTGACTAAACTTAACCGTCTCCTTTAGTGACTAAACTTAACCGTCTCCTTTAGTGACTAAACTTAACCGTCTCCTTTAGTCGTCTACACTTAACCGTCTCCTTTAGTGTCTAAACTTAACCGTCTCCTTTAGTGACTAAACTTAACCGTCTCCTTTAGTGACTAAACTTAACCGTCTCCTTTAGTGTCTAAACTTAACCGTCTCCTTTAGTCGTATGAACTTAACCGTCTCCTTTAGTGTCTAAACTTAACCGTCTCCTTTAGTCGTCTAAACTTAACCGTCTCCTTTAGTCGTCTAAACTTAACCGTCTCCTTTCATTGTCTGAACTTAACCGTCTCCTTGAGCGTCTAAACTTAACCGTCTCCTTTAGAGACTAAACTTAACCGTTTCCTTTAGTGACTAAACTTAACCGTCACCTTTAGTGGTCTAAACTTAACCGTCACCTTTAGTGACTAAACTTAACCGTCTCCTTTAGAGACTAAACTTAACCGTCTCCTTTAGAGACTAAACTTAACCGTCTCCTTTAGAGACTAAACTTAACCGTCTCCTTTAGTGTCTAAACTTAACCGTCTCCTTTAGTCGTCTAAACTTAACCGTCTCCTTTAGTGACTAAACTTAACCGTCTCCTTTAGTGACTAAACTTAACCGTCTCCTTTAGTGTCTAAACTTAACCGTCTCCTTTAGTCGTCTACACTTAACCGTCTCCTTTAGTGTCTAAACTTAACCGTCTCCTTTAGTCGTCTACACTTAACCGTCTCCTTTAGTGACTAAACTTAACCGTCTCCTTTAGTCGTCTAAACTTAACCGTCTCCTTTCATTGTCTGAACTTAACCGTCTCCTTGAGCGTCTAAACTTAACCGTCTCCTTTAGAGACTAAACTTAACCGTTTCCTTTAGTGACTAAACTTAACCGTCACCTTTAGTGGTCTAAACTTAACCGTCACCTTTAGTGACTAAACTTAACCGTCTCCTTTAGAGACTAAACTTAACCGTCTCCTTTAGTCGTCTAAACTTAACCGTCTCCTTTAGTGACTAAACTTAACCGTCTCCTTTAGTGACTAAACTTAACCGTCTCCTTTAGTGTCTAAACTTAACCGTCTCCTTTAGTCGTCTACACTTAACCGTCTCCTTTAGTGACTAAACTTAACCGTCTCCTTTAGTGACTAAACTTAACCGTCTCCTTTAGTCGTCTACACTTAACCGTCTCCTTTAGTGTCTAAACTTAACCGTCTCCTTTAGTGACTAAACTTAACCGTCTCCTTTAGTGACTAAACTTAACCGTCTCCTTTAGTGTCTAAACTTAACCGTCTCCTTTAGTCGTATGAACTTAACCGTCTCCTTTAGTGTCTAAACTTAACCGTCTCCTTTAGAGACTAAACTTAACCGTCTCCTTTAGTGTCTAAACTTAACCGTCTCCTTTAGAGACTAACTTAACCGTTTCCTTTAGTGACTAAACTTAACCGTCACCTTTAGTGGTCTAAACTTAACCGTCACCTTTAGTGACTAAACTTAACCATCTCCTTTAGTGTCTAAACTTAACCGTCTCCTTTAGTGTCTAAACTTAACCGTCTCCTTTAGAGTCTAAACTTAACCGTCTCCTTTAGAGTCTAAACTTAACCGTCTCCTTTAGTGGTCTAAACTTAACCGTCTCCTTTAGAGTCTAAACTTAACCGTCTCCTTTAGTGTCTAAACTTAACCGTCTCCTTTAGAGTCTAAACTTAACCGTCTCCTTTAGAAACTAAACTTTACCGTCTCCTTTAGTGACTAAACTTAACCGTCTCCTTTAGTGACTAAACTTAACCGTCTCCTTTAGTGACTAAACTTAACCGTCTCCTTTAGAGACTAAACTTAACCGTCTCCTTTAGTGACTAAACTTAACCGTCTCCTTTAGTGACTAAACTTAACCGTCTCCTTTAGAGACTAAACTTAACCGTCTCCTTTAGTGACTAAACTTAACCGTCTCCTTTAGTGACTAAACTTAACCGTCTCCTTTAGTGACTAAACTTAACCGTCTCCTTTAGTGACTAAACTTAACCGTCTCCTTTAGTGTCTAAACTTAACCGTCTCCTTTAGTGACTAAACTTAACCGTCTCCTTTAGAGACTAAACTTAACCGTCTCCTTTAGTGACTAAACTTAACCGTCTCCTTTAGAGTCTAAACTTAACCGTCTCCTTTAGTGGTCTAAACTTAACGGTCTCCTTTAGTGACTAAACTTAACCGTCTCCTTTAGTGTCTAAACTTAACGGTCACCTTTTGTGACTAAACTTAACCGTCTCCTTTAGTGGTCTAAACTTAACGGTCACCTTTTGTTGTCTAAACTTTGAGTTTTGTACAAAAAGAAGATGATGTCAGTGTTTGAGGCCGCGGCTTCATGTGACACGACAGGGGTCACGTCTCAGTCTGCTATAAATAACACACACACACACACACACACACACACACACACACACACACACACACACACACACACACACACACACACACACACACACACACACACACACACACACACACACACACACACACACACACACACACACACACACACACACACACACACACACACACACACACACACACACACACACACACACACACACACACACACACACACACAGGTCAGATCTCAGTAAACAAGCAGGCAGACGGACGTTCACAGGAAAACTCAGGTCAGAAACACAAAGGTTTGTTTTTATCAAAGCTGGATGTTTGTTTACACTCTGACGGGAGATTAGATTATTATATGTGTGTGTGTGTGTGTGTGTGTGTGTGTGTGTGTGTGTGTGTGTGTGTGTGTGTGTGTGTGTGTGTGTGTGTGAGTCTGTGTGTGTGTGTGTGTGTGTGTGTGTGTGTCAGATTAGCAGCTCTTAAAGTGAAAAGGTTAAACAGAAGCCGGCGACACGACCGCAAACATGACTGAGGATTCACAGGAAGTCCAGAATCTTAGAGATCTTAGCATCCTCATAGTTAGCATGTTAGCCTTTAGCATGCTAAATGTTAGCATGCTAAAGGCTAACACTAACTGAGGGGTCATGTTATCAACTCAAGTCATTAGTGTTCCTCCTCTGGGGTTCATGAAGGTCTCAACTCAAATTCAGACCTGTCAAACTTAACCGTCTCCTTTCGTCGTCTGAACTTAACCGTCTCTTTTAGTGGTCTAAACTTAACCGTCTCCTTTAGTGGTCTAAACTTAACCGTCTCCTTTAGTGGTCTAAACTTAACCGTCTCCTTTAGTCGTCTAAAGTTACAATAAACAGATGAAAGATATTTAACACAAAAATACTGTTGTCGTTGTTGTTGTTTTTGTCGTTGTTGTTGTTGTTGTTGTTGTGTTCTCATTATTCTGTCCGTCCTCCTGCAGGAGCAGCGATGAGGCGGGACGTCCCGGTGGGCGACCTCTCTGTGATCAGGAGTCTGTGGGAGGTGCGAGTGAAGAAGTACATCCAGAAACAGAAGAAGGAGAAGGAGCGGGTGGAGCAGAGCGCCCTCGCCAGGTAACAACACACTTACAGAGCACTGTGTGGGTGCATTACAACTCTGTAGCTAGCTAACGTTAGCCTGATACAATCTGTTCCCTCACAACTCTGTAGCTAGCTTACGTTAGCCTGATACAATCTGTTCTCTCACAACTCTGTAGCTAGCTAACATTAGCCTGATACAATCTGTTCTCTCACAACTCTGTAGCTAGCTAACATTAGCCTGACACAATCTGTACCCTCACAACTCTGTAGCTAGCTAACATTAGCCTGACACAATCTGTTCCCTCACAACTCTGTAGCTAGCTAACGTTACCCTGACACAATCTGTTTCCTCACAATTCTGTAGCTAGCTAACGTTAGCCTGACACAATCTGTTCCCTCACAACTCTGTAGCTAGCTAACGTTAGCCATACATTTGCAGATTGTGTTGTGAGGGTCAGTGCTGAGTTCAGTCAAACTATTTATATCTCCACATCAGCGTGTGACTCAGCAGAGACGGAGACCACGAAGGTCACGAGTCTGGAACATGAACATCCAGACTGTCTGATATCTGATCTGACCTTAATATGAAGCTACAGATTCTTCATTAACACGTGTGTGTGTGTGTGTGTGTGTGTGTGTGTGTGTGTGTGTGTGTGTGTGTGTGTGTGTGTGTGTGTAGGATCGACCAGCAATGGCAGTATCGTATCTACTGTAAGACACTGAAGACCCAGGAACGCAACCTGCTGCATCATTACCTGGAGAGAACTACGCTGAGTGATATACAGGTGCACACAGGTAAATATGAGTGATATACAGGTGCACACAGGTAAATATGAGTGATTTACAGGTGCACACAGGTAAATATGAGTGATATACAGGTGCACACAGGTAAATATGAGTGATATACAGGTGCACACAGGTAAATATGAGTGATATACAGGTGCACACAGGTAAATATGAGTGATATACAGGTGCACACAGGTAAATATGAGTGATGTACAGGTGCACACAGGTAAATATGAGTGATATACAGGTGCACACAGGTAAATATGAGTGATATACAGGTGCACACAGGTAAATATGAGTGATATACAGGTGCACACAGGTAAATATGAGTGATATACAGGTGCACACAGGTAAATATGAGTGATATACAGGTGCACACAGGTAAATATGAGTGATATACAGGTGCGCACAGGTAAATATGAGTGATATACAGGTGCACACAGGTAAATATGAGTGATATACAGGTGCACACAGGTAAATGAGTGATATACAGGTGCACACAGGTAAATATGAGTGATATACAGGTGCGCACAGGTAAATATGAGTGATATACAGGTGCACACAGGTAAATATGAGTGATATACAGGTGCACACAGGTAAATATGAGTGATGTACAGGTGCACACAGGTGAATATGAGTGATATACAGGTGCACACAGGTAAATATGAGTGATATACAGGTGCACACAGGTAAATATGAGTGATATACAGGTGCACACAGGTAAATATGAGTGATATACAGGTGCACACAGGTAAATATGAGTGATATACAGGTGCACACAGGTAAATATGAGTGATATACAGGTGCGCACAGGTAAATATGAGTGATATACAGGTGCACACAGGTAAATATGAGTGATATACAGGTGCACACAGGTAAATATGAGTGATATACAGGTGCACACAGGTAAATGAGTGATATACAGGTGCACACAGGTAAATGAGTGATATACAGGTGTACACAGGTAAATATGAGTGATAAACAGGTGTACACAGGTAAATATGAGTGATATACAGGTGTACACAGGTAAATATGAGTGATGTACAGGTGCGCACAGGTAAATATGAGTGATATACAGGTGCACACAGGTAAATATGAGTGATATACAGGTGTACACAGGTAAATATGAGTGATAAACAGGTGTACACAGGTAAATATGAGTGATATACAGGTGTACACAGGTAAATATGAGTGATGTACAGGTGCACACAGGTAAATATGAGTGATGTACAGGTGCACACAGGTAAATATGAGGGATATACAGGTGCACACAGGTAAATATGAGTGATATACAGGTGCACACAGGTAAATATGAGTGATATACAGGTGCACACAGGTAAATATGAGTGATATACAGGTGCACACAGGTAAATATGAGTGATGTACAGGTGCACACAGGTAAATATGACTGATATACAGGTGCACACAGGTAAATATGAGTGATATACAGGTGTACACAGGTAAATATGAGTGATAAACAGGTGTACACAGGTAAATATGAGTGATATACAGGTGTACACAGGTAAATATGAGTGATGTACAGGTGCACACAGGTAAATATGAGTGATGTACAGGTGCACACAGGTAAATATGAGTGATATACAGGTGCACACAGGTAAATATGAGTGATATACAGGTGCACACAGGTAAATATGAGTGATATACAGGTGCACACAGGTAAATATGAGTGATATACAGGTGCACACAGGTAAATATGAGTGATATACAGGTGCACACAGGTAAATATGAGTGATGTACAGGTGCACACAGGTAAATATGAGTGATATACAGGTGTACACAGGTAAATATGAGTGATATACAGGTGCACACAGGTAAATATGACTGATGTACAGGTGCACACAGGTAAATATGAGTGATGTACAGGTGCACACAGGTAAATATGAGTGATATACAGGTGCACACAGGTAAATATGACTGATATACAGGTGCACACAGGTAAATATGAGTGATGTACAGGTGCACACAGGTAAATATGAGTGATATACAGGTGTACACAGGTAAATATGAGTGATATACAGGTGCACACAGGTAAATATGAGTGATATACAGGTGCACACAGGTAAATATGAGTGATGTACAGGTGCACACAGGTAAATATGAGTGATGTACAGGTGCACACAGGTAAATATGAGTGATATACAGGTGCACACAGGTAAATATGAGTGATATACAGGTGTACACAGGTAAATATGAGTGATATACAGGTGCACACAGGTAAATATGAGTGATATACAGGTGCACACAGGTAAATATGAGTGATATACAGGTGCACACAGGTAAATATGAGTGATATACAGGTGCACACAGGTAAATATGAGTGATATACAGGTGCACACAGGTAAATATGACCGTTTATGCTGTTGTGTATCTGTGTTTGCTGATGATGCTGTTGTGTATTTGCAGATGATGCTGTTGTGTATCTGTATTTGCAGATGATGCTGTTGTGTATTTGCCGATGATGCTGTTGTGTCTTTGCAGATGATGCTGTTGTGTGTCTGTATTTGCAGATGATGCTGTTGTGTATCTGTATTTGCAGATGATGCTGTTGTGTATCTGTATTTGCAGATGATGCTGTTTTTGTATTTGCAGATGATGCTGTTGTGTATTTGCAGATGATGCTGTTGTGTGTCTGTATTTGCTGATGACGCTGTTGTGTGTCTGTATTTGCAGATGATGCTGTTGTGTCTGTATTTGCAGATGATGCTGTTGTGTATCTGTATCTGCAGATGATGCTGTTGTGTGTCTGTATTTGCAGATGATGCTGTTGTGTATTTGCAGATGATGCTGTTGTGTGTCTGTACTTGCAGATGATGCTGTTGTGTATTTGCAGATGATGCTGTTGTGTGTCTGTATTTGCAGATGATGCTGTTGTGTCTGTATTTGCAGATGATGCTGTTGTGTATCTGTATCTGCAGATGATGCTGTTGTGTGTCTGTATGTGCAGATGATGCTATTGTGTATTTGCTGATGACGCTGTTGTGTATCTGTTAATGTTGTTGTTACTTACGTGTCAGAAGCAGAGCAGCAGGATCAGACGGAGCCGGAGCAGAGTAAGCTGATCTTCCAGCTGGACGGAGATCAGTGGACGGTGAGTTGGTCTCACTCTGAAACCTTTGTCTGACAGAGATTTAGTGTTGACGAGTGAACGTTGGTGCAGGATTTCCCCGGGGAGCTGCAGTGGATGACGTACCTGAAGGAGTGGCACGTCAGCCGGACAAAGATCAGTCGTCTGCCTGAGTACCTGGCTCTGTTCACCCAGCTCAGCGTGCTGGAGATCCCCAAAAACACCATCGGCGAGCTGCCTCCTGAGATCGGTGAGTCATCAAGAAACCAAAGCAGAGATCAGGAACACAAAGCTTTAATATCTAAGATTAAGATTCAACATTTAATATTTAATATTTAGATTTCACATTTAATATTTGGCTTTAAGTTTAACATTTAACTTTCAAACTTTGATGAGACGAGATTTCAAACATGATGAACCTTCAGAGCGAGTTCTGTTCTAGTTTCTCAAATCTCTTCTTCAGGTTTAATCTTTGACTCTTTCTTTCTTCAGTCATATTTTGCTCTGAAGTTGCTGTGATTTGGTTCGGCGCTCTGAAATGACCTCTGTCCTCAGGTAAACTCACCAGTCTGAGGGACCTGAACGTCAGCTACAACCGTCTGTCCAGAGTTCCTCCAGAACTGGGAAACTGTGAGAACCTGAAGAGACTCGAACTCACGGGAAACACCAACCTCTCCGAGCTGCCGTTCGAGGTGACGCAGAGACGACCTGATGAACCGATACCGGTCACATGACACCACGGGGCCAAAGAAACACAAATATAGTTTCAGAATTTGATCCATTTGGTTTGATAACATTTGAAAAATACTAGAAGAGCTGCACGATTAAAGGTTGAATCTGTAGAACGATCAGAACAGCTCCATCTAGTGTCTCCAGATTGTCGTCTCAACAACAAAAAAGAAGTCCAGCAGTGGGGTTGCCAGGTTGGTCAGACCCGGCCCAGTAGCTCCAGGAGAGCGGAGTCTGTTTGAGCCTGTTTGAACCCGTCCCCTCCAGAAAACCACAGCATCAAAACAAGGATTAGAGGAGTTTGACTGACAGTTAGCGTTAGCCGTTAGCGTTAGCCGTTGCAGCTAAGTGCAGATGAAAGTGATGTTAGCATCCAGGAGCAGCGTAGCCATGTGGGCGTGCGTTTGAATGGCGTTCCTCTCCTTTCTCTCTGTCCATGGAGTGAATGCTCGGCCTATAGTGACTCTGGTTGTTGCCCGTCTCCGCTCACTCAGCTGCTGGGACAAAGAACGCCCCCTTCACTGAGGCTCCCAAGCAGCTGCACGATTGGCTAACTCCATTTCACCCAGTGCCAGCCTACAGTAGCTGCACCCAACAACAGGTTGGATTATTATTAAAAATATAACTTTTAATAAAGATTCTGCAGATTCAACCTTTAAATGATTTCATCCACATTGGACTCAGTGTGTTGATGATGTCACTGCGTTGATGATGTCACTGTGTTGATGATGTCACTGTGTTGATGATGTCACGGAGTGGATGTCACTGCGTTGATAATGTCACTGTGTCGATGATGTCACTGTGTTGATGATGTCACTGCGTTGATGATGTCACTGTGTTGATGTTTCACTGTGTTGATGATGTCACTGTGTTGATGTTTCACTGTGTTGATGATGTCACTGAGTTGATGATGTCACTGCGTTGTCAGCTGAGCAGCCTGAAGCAGCTGGTTCACCTGGACATCGCGGAGAACAGGTTCATGTCGATCCCCATCTGCGCCCTGAGGATGAGCAGCCTGCAGCTGCTGGACCTGAGCAACAACCGCCTGACGGACCTGCCCCAGGACATGGACAGGTAACCCATGACCTCATCACCGCCATCAGTAAAGTAAAGACCCCCCGCTTCCAGTCTTTATGCTAAGCTAAGCTAAGCTAAGCTAAGCTAAGCTAACCGTGCAGAACATCTCACTCCCAGGGTTCGAACGTCCAAACGATCAAACATGCGATCATTGGAGAAGGCACGTCTCCGTGGTGACAACAAGTTTGCACTCAAACTGACACAAACTATAACTGTGTGTGTGTGTGTGTGCGTGTGTGTGCGTGTGTGTCTGCGTGTGTGTCTGCGTGTGTGTGCGTGTGTGTGTGTGTGTGTGTGTCTGCGTGTGTGTGTGTGCGTGTGTGCGCGTGTGTGTGCGTGTGTGTGTGTGTGCGTGTCTGCGTGTGTGTGTGTGTGTGTGTGTGTCTGTGTGTGTGTCTGCGTGTGTGTGCGTGTCTGTGTGTGTGTGTGTGTGTGTGTGTGTGTGTGTGTGTCTGCGTGTGT
>NC_139829.1:34703611-34808611 GCF_963691815.1 Echiichthys vipera | reverse complement strand
GTACAGACGACCGACACCAGGAGGAGGCTACACTTCCACGTGACGAGCCACCACTCAGTCCACCAGAGTACGAGCTTCAGTCCACCCAGGTGGAGTGAAGTGGGCTAAACCGTGCGTAGAGCAAGGGCTGCGTCAGACCAAGTCCCACACAGGCTCTACAAACACGCGCCAGATGTCCTGCGATGCCTCTGGAAACTGATGAAAGTTGTGTGGCAGAAGAAGGAGATACCAACATCCTGGAGGAGAGCCGGAGGGATCCTTGTTCCCACGAAGAGGACTCATCAGGAATCAGCCAGTTCTGCCAGATCAGCAAGATCAGCCTGTTCAATGTCGAGGGAAATCTCTCCTTCAGCACGGTCGCTCATAGGCTGGAAGGATAGCTGCGAAGAAACAACATGATTGACACGTCAATTCAGAAAGCAGGTATCTCAGGCTCCTCAGGATGTGTGGAACACGCCGGTGTCATCTGGCATCAGATTCAGGAGGGGGAAGATCTCCATGTGGGGTTCCTGGATCTTGTGAATCCCTCACAACCTCCTGTGGACCGCCTTTGACTACTCCAGAGTCCCACCAGCTCTTACAACCCGGGTCAAGGACGACTTCCAGGAGCTCCAGCTCTGCGTGACATCAGAGTACACCACGGCGTGGCAACATCTGGAATTGGGAATCATGGCTGGCTGCACCATCTCCTCGCTGGCCTTCACCCTATGGAGGTCGAGCGATCCATTTGTAGCCCATGCGGCGCCCATCCTGGCCACCGGGAGGAAGTGGAACCCGTCGGCTGCAATTGAGCAGGCAAAGGCGGCACTCAGACACAGAGACATCGTGTGCCGAGTTCAGGTGGGGGGGAGGGGTCTTGGTCTCGGGGCCAGTACACCGGCCTAGAGTAGGGCCAATCTGGCTGAGAGACGCAAGCTGGTGTTCCGGGAGGAGGAGGTACGGCAGGAAGAGGAAGCAGGAAGGCGCGCAGGCAAAGCAAGGGCCGTGGATGGGGTCGGAAGGAGTGGAGAAGAGGAAGATCTCCTGGAAAGATCTGTAGGAGATGGAGACGTTCAGGGGGAGCTTTACCATCATGGCTGCCTCTGATGTATCGCCCTCTCCTGCAAACCTAAGCCAGTGGTTTGGCGAAAACCCCATGTGCCCCCTATGTCCAAGTCCGGCAACACTGAGGCACATCTTGGTGGGATGCAGGACCAGCCTCACGTTACACCTGGCAGCACAACCAGGTGCTAAGGCGTCTTGCAGTGGTGCTGGAGGGTCAACGCAGAGGCCTGAATGCCCTTCCTCCCCTGTCGTCCCATTAGCAGCAAACACCATTTGTCAGAGAGGGACAGGACGCCTCACCACCATAAGAGCTGACGCTGGACAGCTGAATACGGGACTGGAAGCTGCTGGCAGACCTGGACAAGAAACTCTGCTTCCCACCTGAGATCGCCTCCACCAACCTGCGACCGGACCTTGTGCTGTGGTCGCCCTCGCTCCAGCTCATTTACATCACAGAGCTCACGGTGCCCTGGGAAGGTGCAGTGGAGGAGGCCTACGAGCGGAAGAAGCTGAGGTACGCTGACTTCACAGCAGAGGCTCAACAACAAGGCTTGAAGACGGTACGCCCGGTGGAAGGCGACGGTACGCCCGGTGGAAGACGACGGTACGCCGGGTGGAAGGCGACGGTACGCCCGGTGGAAGGCGACGGTACGCCCGGTGGAAGGCGACGGTACGCCCGGTGGAAGGCGACGGTACGCGCGGTGGAAGGCGACGGTACGCCCGGTGGAAGGCGACGGTACGCCCGGTGGAAGGCGACGGTACGCCCGGTGGAAGGCGACGGTACGCCCGGTGGAAGGCGACGGTACGCCCGGTGGAAGGCGACGGTACGCCCGGTGGAAGGCGACAATACGCCCGGTGGAAGGCGACGGTACGCCCGGTGGAAGGCGACGGTACGCCCGGTGGAAGGCGACGGTACGCCCGGTGGAAGGCGACGGTACGCCCGGTGGAAGGCGACGGTACGCCCGGTGGAAGGCGACGGTACGCCCGGTGGAAGGCGACGGTACGCCCGGTGGAAGGCGACGGTACGCCCGGTGGAAGGCGACGGTACGCCCGGTGGAAGGCGACGATACGCCCGGTGGAAGGCGACGGTAAGCCCGGTGGAAGGCGACGGTACGCCCGGTGGAAGGCGACGGTACGCCCGGTGGAAGGCGACGGTACGCCCGGTGGAAGGCGACGGTACGCCCGGTGGAAGGCGACGGTACGCCCGGTGGAAGGCGACGGTACGCCCGGTGGAAGGCGACGATACGCCCGGTGGAAGGCGACGATACGCCCGGTGGAAGGCGACGGTAAGCCTGGTGGAAGGCGACGGTACGCCCGGTGGAAGGCAACGGTACACCCAGTGGAAGCAGGCTGTAGAGGGTTTGAAGCCACCTCAACATCCAGGGTACTCAGGGGGATGGGAGTGCGAGGGAAGGCCTCAAGGAGCTCTCTAGGGCTGAGAAAGGGATCCAGTGTCTGTGGATGGGAAGAAAAGATCCGACCTGGGCCTTCAGGTGAGCTGATGGCATCTGGGGAGTGAACCTGGGACGCTGGGTCTCACTGCTGAACCCTCTGAAGGTGTCGTGGGCGCCCACTCGACTTCCACAGAGTCCCTTCGGTGCCTTGACACCTGGTCCTATACAACAGAGCTTTCCACAAAATCAATTCTTTAAAGATGGTTTTTTATTGAAATAATAAAAAAACACTTTGCAAATAAAAACACGTCCACGTTTGAAATCCATACATTTCTCTTTATTATCGTTATAATAATCAGATATTATTAAAATTATGTTCTTCAGATAAAACAAAGCGACTGTAACAGACGAGCTTCAGCGTCTTTCATATAAAAACTGATATGAACATGAAAAGTGATTCGAGGCACGTTCAGAGGAGGAAAGTGCAGCGTCAGCAAAAGCTCTGCGTCGTCAACACGCGGAGAAACTTCTTCAGCCTCCGCGCAGAGAAGAGTCTCCCGGAGACGCAGAGAAGAGTCTCCCGGAGACGCAGAGAAGAGTCTCCGGGAGACGCGGAGAAAAGCAACAAAGCAGTCTAAAACAACTGGACTTGGTTATTTGTCAGGAAGACGTTTCACCAGGATCAAGACCAGGCTGGGACTGGACCAACTACCTGGTGTGACTCCAACGACGGTCGTTTAGACTCAATAGAGCACTAACGAAGTCCAGACCAACTTCCACCAACGACAGTCGTTGGCACTTGGAGCACAAAGGGTTCCAGTGACATCATCGGCCTGTGAGAGGTTAAAGACCTGGATCTCCACACCAGGTAGTTGGACCAGTCCCAGCCTGGTCCTGGTCTTGGTCCTGGTCCAGGTCCTGGTCAGATGTGTACATGAACTGAACGTCTTCCTGACAAAGAACCAGGTCCAGTTGCTTTGGACTGAAGTTTCTTTGAGGAGAACGTTTCATTTACTCGTTAAAACAGTTTAACGCCGTTTCTCGTGTTTCCAATCAGTTATTTACAGATGCACGTTCTTCTGATCGGCTCCGTATAAATAACAAGTTACTGCGTCAAAGTCTGGTCCTGGACGACGTCGACGTGGGAGAAATCCGGCTCAGATGTTTGATTCACTGACGCTGAAGAAAGACGCCATTTTGTTTGTTTAAGGCTCATCCTGCTCCGCGTTAGAGACGTTCACAGCTGCAGCCTTCTGTGCGTCCTCTGCGTCCGTCTCCTCCGTATTTCTGTCCGTATCCTGAAAGCTGACGGATGTGTACAGATACGGAGCAAACGCGCAGTACCACCTGAAACTGTGGGGACAGTGTCGAGCACCGTGAATATCAGGAGCGAGCGAGTCATCGAAGCCCCGACGGACGTCCTGAAACACTGACAGAGACGCCGGTCGTCACTTTGTCTCTTCTGTCAAACCAACGTGTGGAATTCTCCGTCCACACTCTGGGACGTCTTTAGTGTCTCACAGACCACCGCCGTCTACAACGCTGCCGCCATTTTGACTCAGGATGCTTCTCTCCTCCATCGCCTCCATCTTTGTTGGGGTCAAACTTTACTGGAGGAACTTTTTAATGTGAGCGACGCCCTCTAGAGGAAGTTTGGATCAACGTGCGTTCAACGTAAAGGAGCAAGAAAGCACGAGGACAGAGACGAGGAGAACCAGGAGAACGCACGTCTGTGTTCACACACGGAGCAGGAACCAGGAGAACGCACGTCTGTGTTCACACACGGAGCAGGAACCAGGAGAACACACGTCTGTGTTCACACACGGAGCAGGAACCAGGAGAACACACGTCTGTGTTCACACACGGAGCAGGAACCAGGAGAACACACGTCTGTGTTCACACACGGAGCAGGAACCAGGAGAACACACGTCTGTGTTCACACACGGAGCAGGAACCAGGAGAACGCACGTCTGTGTTCACACACGGAGCAGGAACCAGGAGAACACACGTCTGTGTTCACACACGGAGCAGGAACCAGGAGAACACACGTCTGTGTTCACACACGGAGCAGGAACCAGGAGAACACACGTCTGTGTTCACACACGGAGCAGCAACCAGGAGAACACACGTCTGTGTTCACACACGGAGCAGGAACCAGGAGAACACACGTCTGTGTTCACACACGGAGCAGGAACCAGGAGAACACACGTCTGTGTTCACACACGGAGCAGGAACCAGGAGAACACACGTCTGTGTTCACACACGGAGCAGGAACCAGGAGAACACACGTCTGTGTTCACACACGGAGCAGGAACCAGGAGAACACACGTCTGTGTTCACACACGGAGCAGGAACCAGGAGAACACACGTCTGTGTTCACACACGGAGCAGGAACCAGGAGAACACACGTCTGTGTTCACACACGGAGCAGGAACCAGGAGAACACACGTCTGTGTTCACACACGGAGCAGGAACCAGGAGAACACACGTCTGTGTTCACACACGGAGCAGGAACCAGGAGAACACACGTCTGTGTTCACACACGGAGCAGGAACGAACCTTGTGAATACGGCGTTAAAAAGTCGTCTTCTTGATGAAACTTTACAAACTGAGTCCGAATAAAAAGAAATAAAAGGTAAAAAGGCACAAACACGAGAGCAGGTCTGAGTTTCAGATGATTAAAGAACAGAAACTCAAAATAAGAATATAAAAAAAGAATACACGGATTTACAGGATTTAAAAAAATGCATCGTCAGCAAAGGTCCGAGAAACATAAAGAACAGGAAGTAGCTGACAACACTGTGGTGCATTCTGGGATACTGAGTGCGTAAGAACCTTGTAGTTTGTGACATCATCTTTGAAAACGAATCAAAACGTGACGTTAAAGATTAAAGAAATCAGAATTCAACAGAAGATTGAATCAACTCATGATTGTGCTTCATGAAGCTACACATCATCATCTTCATCACCATCTTCATCTTCATCTTCAGCAGCAGCCGTATGACGCTGCGTTCAGGTCACGTGGGAGAAAAAAACGACCAGCTTTGTCCACAAACGTCCCCATTTTTCCACTTTTCACCGTCACAAATTATCATTCCCACACTTCAGATGTGCCCTGAATGCAGCATCTGTTCCTTTAACAGACGTTCGGGCTGAGTGACGTTCGAGGACGCACGTTAAAAGTAACTTCTGCGGTTTGAGCTCCTTCGTACTTTGTTTGTTCTCTGTTTGATGAAGAAGAAGAATCGAGCCTCAGAGACGTGAAAGTGAAACGATCACTGAACGTTTCACTGAAGTCTGAACTCAAACAAAGATCAGCTGCTGGAAACTCTCCGTGGTGCGTTCAGGGACATACCGGAGCTCAGACGACGCGTATATCCGCTGAAATCAGTGATTATATTTTAAAAGTTGGAGACAAAAGTCGTCTGAAAGTCTCAAATGTCGTCGTGTCGGCGTCTTTAGGAGCGTTTTTAAGAGACGCCGTTTTAACTGTTCACTGTTTATTTATATTTATATATATAAAAACATACGGTTTATTATATTAATGTACTGTTTCAGAGCAGGTGCACGTCAACATGTTTAACAGGAAATGGTTTTGAATGCTTCATGTCTCTGCAGAGCATGAAAACACGGATCCGTCCCAGAATGCACCGGGTCAGAGGAGACGACCTCGAACTTTGATCCTGAAGAGACAAAGTTCAACGAGGAGAGGAAACCAAACTGTTTCTGCCTTTTTTAATCTCAAATCTGACTTTTTATGGTAAATCTGCATCTTTTAATCTCATTAATCTGAGACTCTTTCCTCAGAATATTTCCCCCCCGGGGCGGTAAAGTGATTGTTTTCCCTCCTCGGCCTCGTACGGCGTCGTAACGATGTGATGAAGTCGTAAAAATGGCGTTTTGTTTCCGTCTGAAAACACGAACAAAACAAACGTGGGAAAAGTTTTGTGTTTGTTTTTCTACAGAAACAAAAAAACGCTTTGAACCAAAGGAACTTTACAGTAACAGTCAGTTTCTCCGCGGTGCACCTGAACACACCGTTTGTTTCCAGAACCCTCAGACTCCAGCTCTGCCCCCGGTCGCCACGGCGCCCGCTGAAGCACCGCTGCTGCTGAGCTAACGTTGGTGTTTGTGTCGTTTCTTCATTTTTCCCGTGAGCGTTTTAAAAACACCTGCATCCTAAAAAGAAGCTTTGAGCTCCGTGAAAAGTTGTTTGGACTAAAACGTCGACTTTGGTTTCACCTGAACGAACGCGCCGCTGCTAACGACGCGTCAGGAAACTGGGACACCGGTTCGAACGCCACGTTAACGACAGAGACGTGATTCACAGCAGAGGGAGATGAAAGGATTCAAACTTACGTCAGTGAATAAATATCGACCGCTGCCGTCGACGCTTTGATCTCAACAGTCTGAAGACTTAGAAAATAAAAGAGAGCGCTTTATTCTGAAGGGGGCGGGGCACGCCACAGTCACATGCTGCTGTCCTGGAGCAGCGGCTCGATGTCCTCGGCGTCGCTGGTGGGCGTGGCCAGAGGGCCGGAGCCCTGGGCGTGCGTGGAGGAGCAGGTGCAGCTGGACCTGCGGGCGGAGCAGGTCTTGACGTCGCTCAGTCGGTGGTGGTCGGGGATGAAGATGGCGACGAGGAGCGCGAACAGGACGGCGCACGCTCCGAACAGGAAGGGAGGACCGGGGATCAGAGACTTCTGCGGACAGAGACAGGAAGTGATCAGAGACCTGGACCGAGGCCACGCCACGTGTGTGTCTGTGTATGTGTACCTGTGTGTGTGTGTACCTCTGTGTGTGTGTACCTGTGTGTGTGTGTACCTGGGTGTGTGTACCTCTGTGTGTGTGTGTGTGTATGTGTGTGTACCTGTGTGTGTGTGTGTACCTCTGTGTGTGTGTGTGTGTGTATGTGTGTGTACCTGTGTGTGTGTGTGTACCTGGGTGTGTGTACCTGTGTGTGTGTGTGTGTACCTCTCTGTGTGTGTGTGTGTGTGCGCGTGTGTGTGTGTGTGTACCTCTGTGTTGGGTCGTCCTGCCACCGGCTGGATGTCGCTCAGCTCCACGTTGAAGAGGAAGAAGATGAAGCCGTAAAGAGCCGGACCCAAACCGTTACAGAGCCCTCTGATACCTGTGATCATCCCCTGGGCCACACCTGAACACACACACACACACAGACACACAGACACACACAGACACACACACACACACAGGTACACACACAGCGGTGAGTCTATGGTCCACTTTGGTCCCCCGAACAACGACGGAGAAAAAAAAGGTTTTCATCGTGTGGACGGACTCTTAACTGAAGGAGTCATGTTGATTATGTCATGACCTCATATCTGAGTCATTATTGGCTGATATGATCGTTCATCCAGCGCCTTGATCATTTTAAACAGTTGTGTGTGTTTTAAACGGTGGTGACGTGCACGCTCGTCTGCAGGTGCACGCTCGTCTGCACACGAACGCAGGCTCGTCTGCACACGAACGCAGGCTCGTCTGCACACTTACGCAGGCTCGTCTACACACTTACGCAGGCTCGTCTACACACTTACGCAGGCTCGTCTGCACACTAACGCAGGCTCGTCTGCACACGAACGCAGGCTCGTCTGCACACTAACGCAGGCTCGTCTGCACACTAACGCAGGCTCGTCTGCACACTTACGCAGGCTCGTCTGCACACTTACGCAGGCTCGTCTGCACACTTACGCAGGCTCGTCTGCACACTAACGCAGGCTCGTCTGCACACGAACGCAGGCTCGTCTGAACACTAACGCAGGCTCGTCTGCACACTAACGCAGGCTCGTCTGCACACTTACGCAGGCTCGTCTGCACACTAACGCAGGCTCGTCTGCACACGAACGCAGGCTCGTCTGAACACTAACGCAGGCTCGTCTACACACTTACGCAGGCTCGTCTGCACACTAGCGCAGGCTTGTCTGCAGGTGCACGCTCGTCTGCAGGTGCACGCTCGTCTGCAGGTGCACTCTCGTGTGTAGGTGCACTATCGTCTGCAGGTGCACGCTCATGTGTAGGTGCACGCTCGTCTGCAGGTGCACACTCGTCTGCACACTAACACTGGTCACACTCACCTTGCTGGTCCGGAGCGGCGCTGTGAGACACCAGAGCAGAGACTGCTGGGAATGTGATGGAGGACATGGCTGCGACGGTCCCGGCCGCCCACATCATCCTGAAACACACGGGACACATTCAGACGTGTGAGAGGACGGCGCAGCAGCAGCACAGAAAGTTCATCATAGACTTTATAAAACTCTAACTCAGACACAGATGTTGCTCAGCTCCTCCAGTGACGCCAGTTTCCATCTGAACAGTTTCTTCAAACCCTTGACGTAAAGAGCGAGCGAACACTCACCAGGGCTCGGAGCCGAAGCCGTACCAGGCCAGCTGGAAGAGCTGGAAGCCCAGACCCAGAAGAACCGTGTTCTTGTTCCCGATGGTCCTCATCAGAACCCCGAGGAAGAGAGTCTGACACACACACACACACACACACACACACACACACACACACACACACACACACACACACACACACACACACACACACACACACACACACACACACACACACACACACACACACACACACACACACACACACACACACACACACACACACACACACACACACACACACACACACACACACACTTCAGTCAGACTGTTTTGACCCAAATGTACATCAGCATCAGAGCTGCTTAATTCCTCTACTCTTAAATTAATAATATTAATAATAAATGAATCTTATTTGTTCGTTTTTGTCCCTTAAAAATATTAAAATGTGCAGGTTTTGGTTCTTTGAGCAGCTTTGTTTTGATTTGATGATGTTTTCCTTTCTTCTTCACAAGAGATCAACACCAGCTGTGTCATGCGTCAATAACAATAATATTAATAATGAGTTAATCATACACATCATAAGTAAATATGATAACCACTTTCTTGTGCAGACCTGTTGATTGAATGTGTATCTTTTTGGCGCTTATAGGAACATCGTGATGCGTGAGCTGGTCCATCCCCATTGTCCCCACTACATCAGGGACCATGTGAGTCTTAACAGTTAGTCAAACCCTTTAAGCCACACCTTTGAACTAGAGGTATGTTCAGTGGGCTTCAGGGCGCACTCATGCTGTCCGTTCGTACCGTGCCCAAGCTCGCTTCACCACTAAAGTCTAGTTGGTTTGACCAGTGTGCCCAGGCCTGGTTGTGGCAGCAAAGCACGGTTGCACATGTACGAGCAGGAGCAGGAGCGTTGGCAGCTCCTGATGTCTAAATGTCTATTATGTAAATCATAATAATAATGAATCAGTTTGAGTCATTTTTTAATGAAACAAAAGTCACATTTCTTTGATCGAAGCTTCCTGAACGTAAAGTGAACGTCTGCGACACATCTGAGGACGACGACATCGATCAGCTGACGACGACGAGGGAAACAAAAACGAGCTGCGTCATAAAACGTTAACACATTAAAGTAAATCTGCTTCACGTCACGTCAGATGTTTCTGCCAGAACTCAAACATTTATGTTTTATCTGTTTCTGCTCCTGATGAGACTAAACCGGTTTCATGATCTGTGTGTTGATGTTTGGTCGCCGTGGTGATGATAAATAATAATAATAATAATAATAATAAACCCTCCTGCTGGTTCTTACCTGAGCCACTATGGAGAGGATTCCCACCATGGCGATGAAGGCGGCGATGGCTGCAGGAGAAAACTCAATCACCTGAAACAAAACACTCCACAGAGTTAATGTCAGGGGACCGTGTGAGTGTGTGTGTGTGTGTGTGTGTGTGTCTCTGTGTGTGTGTGTGTGTGTCTCTCTGTGTGTGTGTGTGTGTGTGTGTGTCTCTGGGTGTGTGTGTGTCTCTGGGTGTGTGTGTCTCTGGGTGTGTGTGTCTCTGGGTGTGTGTGTCTCTGGGTGTATGTGTCTCTGGGTGTGTGTGTCTCTGGGTGTGTGTGTCTCTACGCGTGTGTGTGTGTGTGTCTCTGTGTGTGTGTCTGTGAATGTGTGTGTCTCTGTCTGTGTGTGTGTGTGTGTCTCTGGGTGTGTGTGTCTCTGTGCGTGTGTGTGTGTGTCTGTGTGTGTCTGTGTGTGTGTGTGTGTGTGTGTGTGTGTGTCTCTGGGTGTGTGTGTCTCTGTGCGTGTGTGTGTGTGTGTCTGTGTCTCTGTGTGTGTGTCTGTGAGTGTGTGTGTCTCTGTCTGTGTGTGTGTGTGTGTGTCTCTGGGTGTGTGTGTGTGTGTGTGTCTCTGTGCGTGTGTGTGTGTGTGTGTCTCTGTCTGTGTGTGTGTGTGTGTGTCTCTGGGTGTGTGTGTGTGTGTGTGTCTCTGTGCGTGTGTGTGTGTGTGTGTCTCTGTGTGTGTGTCTCTGAGTGTGTGTGTCTCTGTCTGTGTGTGTGTGTGTCTCTCTCTGTGCGTGTGTGTGTCTCTGTGTGTGTGTGTGTGTGCGTGTCTCTGTGTGTGTGTGTGTCTGTGTGTGTGTCTCTCTGTGTGTGTCTGTGTGTCTGTGTGTGTGTCTGTGTGTGTGTGTCTGTGTGTGTGTGTGTGTGTGTCTGACCTGTTTCAGGTAGAGGAAGAAGCTGGAGTACTGTCCGGCCTCGGGCAGGTAGGACAGGAACACTGTGACACAGATGAGCAGCACCGTGGTGTCTTTGCCCACACGACGCAGAGACTGAACACAAACAACAGGAACAACGTAAACAATGTAAACAACAGGAACAACGTAAACAACAACACAAACAACAGGAACAACGTAAACAACTGGAACAACGTAAACAACAGGAACAACGTAAACAACACAAACACAAACAACACAAACAGGAACAACGTAAACAACACAAACAGGAACAACGTAAACAACACAAACAACAGGAACAACGTAAACAACACAAACAACAGGAACAACGTAAACAACACAAACAACAGGAACAACGTAAACAACGTAAACAACACAAACAACAGGAACAACAGGAACAACACAAACAACAACACAAACAACAGGAACAACGTAAACAACAGGAACAACAGGAATAACACAAACAACAACACAAACAACAGGAACAACGTAAACAACACAAACAACAGGAACAACGTAAACAACGTAAACAACACAAACAACACAAACAACAACACAAACAACAGGAACAACACAAACAACAACACAAACAACAGGAACAACGTAAACAACAGGAACAACAGGAACAACACAAACAACAACACAAACAACAGGAACAACGTAAACAACGTAAACAACACAAACAACAACACAAACAACAGGAACAACAGGAACAACACAAACAACAACACAAACAACAGGAACAACGTAAACAACAGGAACAACAGGAATAACACAAACAACAACACAAACAACGTAAACAACGTAAACAACACAAACAACAACACAAACAACAGGAACAACAGGAACAACACAAACAACAACACAAACAACAGGAACAACGTAAACAACAGGAACAACAGGAATAACACAAACAACAACACAAACAACAGGAACAACGTAAACAACACAAACAACAGGAACAACGTAAACAATGTAGACGACAGGAACAACGTAAACAACACAAACAACAGGAACAACGTAAACAACACAAACAACAGGAACAACGTAAACAACACAAACAACAGGAACAACACAAACAACAGGAACAACGTAAACAACACAAACAACAGGAACAACGTAAACAACACAAACAACAGGAACAACGTAAACAATGTAAACAACAGGAACAACATAAACAACACAAACAACAGGAACAACGTAAACAACAGGAACAACGTAAACAACACAAACAACAGGAACAACGTAAACAACAGGAACAACGTAAACAACACAAACAACAGGAACAACGTAAACAACACAAACAACAGGAACAACGTTATTTTGCGTTCGTTAACTTCCTGCGGCGCGTTCCACAGTTGGACTCACGGCGAAGGGGTCGGCCTGCTCCCAGGTGAGGGGGAAGCCCCAGGACGTCAGACGCATCTTGTCGGGCAGCGACTCGGGGACCACGAAGAACACGAAGGCGATGTCCACCACGGAGATCACCGTGGCAACCAGGACCACCAGGCTGTCGCCGTACTGCGCCGACAGGTAGGCGCCGATGGCCGGGCTGGTGACCAGGCTGGCAGCGAAGGTGGCCGACACCTGAGGACGCGCACACACAGAAAACACGCACAACACCGTCACACACAAGCAACACGTAGTCACACACACACACACACGCAATACAGTCACACACACACACAACACGCAGTCACACACACGCAACACGCCGTCACACACGCAACACACAGTTGCTGTCACACGCAACACACAGTCACACACGCGTAGTCACATACGCGCAGTCACACACACACAACACACAGTCACACACGCGCAGTCACACACACACAACACACAGTCCCACACATGCAACAGGCCGTCACACACACACACACTCACCAGTCCGTAGGCCGTGCTCCTCTCCTGCTCCTCTGTGATGTCGGCCACGTAGGCGAAGATCACCGAGAACGTGACGGCGAAGATCCCAGAGACGGAGATCAGAGCGAAATACCACCTGAACACACACACACACACACACACACACACACACACAGAGAGAGACACACACACAAGATCTTTAATAATCAAAGCAGTGATTGAGAGGAAACACACACGTTCCTGTTTTTACTGTTTTTTCACTGTGATAATCATGAATTCACTGCTCCTGATGGAAAGAGTCTGAATACTCTTTGTCTCTGGAGTCTGAACCCTGAGGGTCTGATCTGATCCTGATCCTCCATCACATGAGCAGCATGAGACCGTTCTGCTGCAGCTCCACCCTCAGGATCAGGATCAGGATCAGAGTCAGAGTCAGAGCAAAGGAATTTGCTTTGATTTGACGGCGTTTCCATGGAAACATAAGCACAAAAATAAACCTCATCTCAGCTCCAGCCTCTGATCCTGGATCAGGTCTCAGGGGCAGCAGCTCCAGCAGGGGACCCCAAACTTCCCTTTCCCGGGCCACATTAACCAGCTCTAACTGGGGGATGCTGAGGCGTTCCCAGGCCAGTGTGGAGATCTAATCTCTCCACCTGGTCCTGGGTCTTCCCCGAGGCCTCCTCCCAGCTGGACGTGCCTGGAACACCTCCCTAGGGAGGCGCCCAGGGTTCATCCTTACCAGATGATCCTGAACCACCTCAACTGGCTCCTTTCAACACAAAGGAGCAGCGGCTCTACTCCGAGTTCCTCACGGATGCTGAACTTCTCCCCCTCTCTCTAAGGGAGACTCCAGACCCCCTCCTGAGGAAACACAGTTCACACGCTTGGACCTGGACCTGGTTCTTTGGGTCCTGACCCAGCTTTCATGACTACAGGTGAGGGGAGGAACCAGGACTGAGGGTAGATCCAGAGCTTTGCCTTCCGGTGCGGTAGAGCTCCGGCCAAACTCACGTTCCATCGTCCCCTCACTCGTGAACAAGATCCTGAGGTGCTTGAAGTCCTTCACTTGGGGTCAGGACTCATTCCCGACCCGGAGGAACAATCCAGCGGTTTCCTGCTGAGAGCCAAGGCCTCAGATTCAGAGGTGCTGATCCTCATCCCGGCCGTTTCACACTCGGCTGTGAACCGATCCAGTGAGTGCTGAAGGTCACTGACCCACGACGCCATCAGGACCACGTAAAAACCAGAGACCAGATCCTCAGCCCACCCAACTGCAGCCCCTCCCCACCACGACTACGCCTCCATATCCTGTCCATGAAAACCACAAACAGGATTGGTGACAGAGTGCCCCCCTGGAGGAGGCCGACCCCCACCGGGAACCACTCCGACTCACTGCCCAGGATCCGGACTCAGCTCTCTCTTTGGGGGTACAGAGACTGGACCCCCTCAGAAGTGACCCCCTCACCCCAGACTCCCCCAGCACCTCCCACAGTATCTCCAGGGACCCGGTCATGGGCCTTCTCCAGATCCACAAAGCACATGTAGACCGGATGGGCACACTCCCAGACCCCCTCCAGGATCCTGGAGAGTGCAGAGCTGGTCCTGGTCCAGGTCCAGGACTGGATCCACCTGGTTCCTCTTCAGTCTGAGGTTCTACAGGACCAACCTCCTTTCCAGCACCTTGGAGTCGACTTTACCGGAGTCTTCTGGGAGAACAGATCCTGAAGGCCTCCTTCGTCAGTGGGACAGCTTCCCTGACCCCCGGGGTCCACCACGGTGCTCCAGGGTCCCCGCCCCTTGAGGCACCTGAGACCTTGAGGCCACAGCTCACCGCTGCAGCTTCAGCAGTGGAAGCTTTGAACATCGCCCGCTCCGGTTCGATGCCCCCAACCTCCACAGGGACGCCAGAAAAGCTCCTCCGGAGGTGTGAGGTGAAGGTCTCTGGGACAGGGGCCTCCTCCAGACGGTCCCAGTTCACCCGCACTAGTGGTTTGGGTTTACCCGGTCTGTCCAGAACCTTCCCCATCCTCTGACCCACTCATCCCCAGATGGTGATCAGCTGACAGCTCTGCCCCTCTCTTCACCCGAGTGTCCAAAACATCCGGCCTCAGATCAGATGAGACCATCACAGACTGGATCCTGGACCTTTGGCCTAGTGTGCTCTGGAACCAGGTCCACTTCTGAGCCTCCTTCTGTTCCAACATGGTGTTTGTTAAAGAGGATCCAGGACCAGCACACAAGTCTAACACCAGACGCTGGGGTTTAGATCAGGGAGGCCGTTCCTCCCAATCAGCCTCTCCAGGTGTCTCCATCGTTGCCCACGTGGGCGTTGAAGTCTCCCAGCAGGACTCTGGAGTCCCCTACTGGAGCCCCATGCAGGACTCCATTCAGGGTCTCCAAGAAGGCCCCAGACTCTGAACTGCTGTTCGCTGCATCTGCACCAACAACAGTCAGAGTCCCCCCCCCCACCACCCGCAGGCGTAAGGAGGCCACCCTCTGGTCCACCGGGGTGAACTCCAACACCGCGGCGGTCAGCCGGGGGTTTGAGAGTCTGTCACAGGTGCGTCTGTCTCGGGTGCGTCTGTCTCGGGTGCGTCTGTCTCACGTGCGTCTGTCTCACGTGCGTCTGTCTCGGGTGCGTCTGTCTCGGGTGCGTCTGTCTCGGGTGCGTCTGTCTCGGGTGCGTCTGTCTCGGGTGCGTCTGTCACGGGTGCGTCTGTCTCGGGTGCGTCTGTCTCGGGTGCGTCTGTCTCGGGTGCGTCTGTCTCGGGTGCGTCTGTCTCACGTGCGTCTGTCTCGGGTGCGTCTGTCTCGGGTGCGTCTGTCTCGGGTGCGTCTGTCTCGGGTGCGTCTGTCACGGGTGCGTCTGTCACGGGTGCGTCTGTCACGGGTGCGTCTGTCTCAGGTGCGTCTGTCTCAGGTGCGTCTGTCTCAGGTGCGTCTGTCTCAGGTGCGTCTGTCACAGGTGCGTCTGTCACAGGTGCGTCTGTCACAGGTGCGTCTGTCACAGGTGCGTCTGTCTCAGGTGCGTCTGTCTCGGGTGCGTCTCACTCACCAGGGGCTGATCCTCATGAAGGGGATGGGGGCGCAGGTGAAGAAGACCGTCATGAGGAGGAAGGACTTCCTGCCCCAGATGTCTGACAGAGCACCGATCAGAGGAGCCGACAGGAACGACAGGAAGCCCTGAACACACAAGAAGAACACGGTGAAGCTCCCGCTAACATCAAATATCACTTTAATCACAAAGAAAGGTTTCTAATAAGATGATACACCAATAAAATCCAGATCAGGATATTTAAGTCATTTTTGCTTCTGTTTTTAATCATTTTGCTTCAATTTTCAGTCATTTTGCTTCAATTTTCAGTCATTTTGCTTCTGTTTGTTCGAACCTCACTTGTGTTTTTACGTGTTTCATTGCTTTGGTGTAAATCACTTTTGTTACCGTCTGTTGTAAAGGGCTACAAATCAAATGTGATGACTCATCGATGGATGATGTCTTACCTTGACGCCGTGAACCAGGCCGTTCATCAGGAAGGTGTGCTGAGGAAACGTCTCATGGAGGACCTGAAACAGCAGAACACACACTCACGTCTTTACATCAGCGACGGTTTTCTCACCAAAATAAGATCAAATACATAAAACTAATGCACGGGAGCGTGTTTGAAGACAGGCCACAGTTTCACCAGAGAGGAGGAGGAAGCAGCGTTTGTATGAACCTAAATTAAGTTAGTTTAGTTGATAGAATCATTTAAGTTCATTAGAATGAATAAGAATATTTACATTATGCACGGTTTCTACCTACGGTTTGCTCATAATGGGGCAGTGCGTACGTGTTTTGGTATTTACAATATTTGTGGACACATTAAATTAATTTTTCTGTATTTTTGAAGTTAAATATTTAAAGTTCACCGGCCAGTCTCGGTGCTGTGAGCATCAGACAGAGGCCTCGCCACCTACAGCGGTGCAGATCACGAGTGCGTCAGCTCCACGGTCTGTTTCCTGTTTCGTTTTCAAGTGTCTAACAGAGAGCTGCAGGTTTCCTCATGAATCTGGGTTCATTGGCAGCATCCATGTTCCCTTCAGTCCTGACCGACCGCCCAGTCCCTGCTGAAGAGAAACGAGCCCCCAACATGATGCTGCCACCTCCAGGCTTCGCTGTAGGGAGGGGGTGGTTTGGGTGGTGTGCTGCCAAACATAGAGCTGAGAGTTCAGTCTCATGTGACCCTTTGACCTTTCGTCACATGGCGTCAGAATCTTTATTTTTATGAATCATCACTTCAGGCTCTAAAACAAATAAAGTGACTGTTTAAAAGAGTATCAGGACTTTCTATCAGCGCTGTAAATGTCTTTAAAGACACGTGACGCTCTAAAGAGTGGTTTAGACGGTTAACGTGGTTCCTGATGAGCTGACGGGCGCCGATGACTTCACTCTCAAACCTCTAAAGACCAAAGTCTGCGGCGTGTTTAAGTGCATCTTAACGGATCCGTTGTGTGACAGATGAAGAAAACGTGGCGAGGAAATGCATCAGACGCTTCCTAACACGCCGTGACCCTGAGACGTCAGCGCTCAGAGCTGCAGAGGACGGAGTGGCGTCTTCAGAGAGCTTCATGTTTTTAAACACGTGAGGATCCCAGAGACTCAGACCGGTTAGACCGGGTCTCACTGTCGGACCGGCTCCTGAACAGCTGGAAAAGAATTCCAGTCGTCGCTGCGACTGAAAAGAAAAGTCCGTCTGGGAGGACGTGCTGCTAACAACCACGTATCCAGTCACAGCAGGAGCTGGATCTGGTCTTGACTCTGGTCCAGGTCTAACCGGGTCACACCAGAATGATGGCGTGGCTCTTCCTCTGGACAGCAGGTGGCGCTCTGGTATCAGACCTTTTTGTAATCGAGTATTCCAACATTTAATCGGGTAAAAATGTATTAAAATTTGCGTTATTTCGCAAAAACACCCCATTATGTCTGAAGTAGGTAACCTAACGTGTGTGTGTGTGTGTGTGTGTGTGTGTGTGTGTGTTGAAGGCAAAACACTTGCAGTTTATTATTTAAACAATTCAGATTCTCTGTGACCCACGTGGTCGTGGTCGTGCCCCCCCCCCCCATTATTAATCATGCTTTTATTGACAAACATGAGAACAGAAGAGTCTGCAAACCTTCTCAGCCTGTTCTTTCAGTCGTTGTGCTTTTCTTTTTTGTGCACCCGACCACATGATGTCAGCTGGTTTGGTAAATGTGACTGATGTGATTTTTTAATGACTCTGAGAGCGCCCTCCCACTGTTCCTCCGTCACAGGTTAGAGCGCCCTCCCACTGTTCCTCCGTCACAGGTTAGAGCGCCCTCCCACTGTTCCTCCGTCCCGTGCCCCGTGCTTTAGGGTCCTTGTCCCCCCCTCCAGGCCCGTTTGTACTCACACTACCTGGGCCTCGGAGAATGCTTCTTGCTGCCTATACGTCATCACGCCGTAACACGTCACACGCATTGATGACGTCATGGCGATGCGTGGCTTTGTTTCCAGATCTTTCCGTAGACCTCGGAGTTTTTGTGCGTCTTGTCGACTGTTTTTGAATCTTTTCATCGACCAAATCTGCAGTAAACACTCCACCTCCGCATCACACCAACGTGAACCTTTCACCGCCATTGTTTGAAATGTCCGCGCATGGTCCCTCCTTCTTTTTTCTACGTCCCAACAGGCGCACAGGAAATGACCTCAGAACCGCCGTAGGCCTCGTGCTCGTACACGTGCGCACGCTCGTGCTCGTACACGTGCGCACGCTCGTGCTCGTACACGTGCAAACGTGCTTTACAAAAGCCCACCTCTCCCAAACGGGCCGTGGACGACAACCGCATGTGTGTGTGTGTGTGTGTGTGTACTCACCGTCAGCATGGGCGTGGTCAGCAGCCCCCAGGCGAAGAACTCGAGGAAGATCACCACCACGGCGTGAGTCACTCTGGCTCGGCCTCGGCCGCGCTGCAGCGACAAGAGAAGCACAAACATGAAGCACGTCTCTGATAAAAACCCTCATTATGTGTGTTACGGAGTTTCTGCTCATAAATAACAACAGGACACTGATGCTGTTGTCTGCAGACAGGAGCAGAGTTTAATACGGTTTTCATATATTTACAGTCTTTATTTTGATGGATTGAGTTTGTTTTAGTTTTGTTAGATTGTTCCACACACACGCAGCTTCTTGGATCGAACAAAGTCACGCCAGCACAGCGCGTACAGACGCGGACGAGACGCTTCGGACTGCAGCAGAAATAAAACAGCGCAAGTTGCAGCTCAATCAGGACCCAAAGAACCAGGTCCAGGTCAGAACCCAAAGAACCAGGTCCAGGTCAGGACCCAAAGAACCAGGTCCAGGTCAGGACCCAAAGAACCAGGTCCAGGTCAGGACCCAAAGAACCAGGTCCAGGTCAGGACCCAAAGAACCAGGTCCAGGTCAGGACCCAAAGAACCAGGTCCAGGTCCAAGCGTGTGAAATGTGTTTCCTCAGGAGGGGGGCTGGAGTCTCCCTTAGAGAGAGGGGGAGAAGTTCAGCATCCGTGAGGAACTCGGAGTAGAGCCGCTGCTCCTTTGTGTTGAAAGGAGCCAGTTGAGGTGGTTCAGGATCATCTGGTAAGGATGAACCCTGGGCGCCTCCCTAGGGAGGTGTTCCAGGCACGTCCAGCTGGGAGGAGGCCTCGGGGAAGACCCAGGACCAGGTGGAGAGATTAGATCTCCACACTGGCCTGGGAACGCCTCAGGATCCCCCAGTTAGAGCTGGTTAATGTGGCCCGGGAAAGGGAAGTTTGGGGTCCCCTGCTGGAGCTGCTGCCCCTGAGACCTGATCCAGGATCAGAGGCTGGAGCTGCTGCCCCTGAGACCTGATCCAGGATCAGAGGCTGAAGATGAGATGAGAAGTTGCATCAATGTTTCTCAAACGTCGCTGTTGCACTCATGAATCGCTCCGACCTTCTGACGCTGCATTAACGGCGTGATCGTGTTTCTTCTTCTTTACCTTCAGTGATGTTCACTCTGTTGCCTCCAAACAGGTTTTTCCTTTTTCCACCTCTCCAACAAGAACGTCAGCGGTGTTTGTCATGATGTCAGAACCAAGGAATTTCCATTTAGGGCGTTTCCTGACTGTTTATCAGCATCGACCTGAAGCCGCAAAAGCTGCTCCGCAAGATTAAAAACAACCTTTTTTTTATTCTCTGTGGTTCTTAAAAAGTTCACGTCCACTCGACCTCGGATCCTAAATGTGTGCGTCCACAGGAAACCAGGTGCAGCGACTCCAAACGCTGTAGTACCCATGCCAGGCCTGGAGGTGGCGCTGTAACTGCCACAGAAACACACCAACAACAGAGAAGAAGAGACGGGGAGACGCTGTGGAGAATCCTTCACTCTGCAGTTAGTGTCCTCACTGAGCAGAGGGTGCTGCTGGGAGCCCCTTCACTCTGCAGTTAGTGTCCTCACTGAGCAGAGGGTGCTGCTGGGAGCCCCTTCACTCTGCAGTTAGTGTTGTCACTGAGCAGAGGGGGCTGCTGGGAGCCCCTTCACTCTGCAGTTAGTGTCCTCACTGAGCAGAGGGGGCTGCTGGGAGCCCCTTCACTCTGCAGTTAGTGTCCTCACTGAGCAGAGGGGGCTGCTGGGAGCCCCTTCACTCTGCAGTTAGTGTCCTCACTGAGCAGAGGGCGCTTCTGGGAGCCCCTTCACTCTGCAGTTAGTGTCCTCACTGAGCAGAGGGGGCTGCTGGGAGCCCCTTCACTCTGCAGTTAGTGTCCTCACTGAGCAGAGGGGGCTGCTGGGAGCCCCTTCCCCGTCCCAAAGCACTCCCAGGCGCCACTTTCTCACTACATTTAGAGACTTTTCACAGCTTCTTAGAACTGGATTTAGAAACAGAGCCTAGAGCAGTTTAGCTCCTTATTCAGAGCATCAGGGAAAAGGGAGAAATCTGTGCTGGGCCTCATTCAGTCCCATGCATGTGGCTCAGAGTCCTGGTCCTGGTCCTGGATCCTAAATCTGTGCTGGGCCTCATTCAGTCCCATGCGTGGTAGAGTGGATTGTGTTTTCTGCGTACGCCACCTTTGACGTGAATCCTACGCACAGTTTCAGAAACGAGGCCCCGGGGGACGGATGAACGAGAGGCGTGTGTGCAGACGCGTAACGTGGTTAACTGTCGTGTGCGTGGTGCCTTCACTGTCCGGCTGCACGACACATTTACGACTTTACGTCAAAATAAATACAGAAGCTTTTGTTTACTACAGATTTAAACATTTTTTGCTGTTAAATGTATTTCACAAACTTCATATATAAAAAATTATAAAAACACATTATATTTACTTTTTGTCTCTTTTGCTGTTCTACTTGTTTGTTTTTGTGTATTTTTTAACTGTATTCTTTTTTATTTTCTAAAATCTTTAAAGAATAAAGAAAACCACGTTTATATCAAATGTAACAAACAATAAATATATAAAAATATTTAAAATGGTTATTTTGGCAAACCAACAAATAAAAATAAAAATAAAAACAAGTGCCATATATTTAAAATAAATAAAAATAAAACAGTTTTTTCACAGACCAAAAACATTATTATGCATCTATTTATTTAATTTTGTTTTGGTCTCTAAAAAATACCAAGTTTTATATAAAAAGTATTTCGCAAACCAATAAAAATTAAATAAAAATAAGCGCCATATATTCAAATAAATACATAAAAAATAAAGCTTTATATTATTTTTACTTTATTTTGTTCCGGTCTCTAAAGAATATAAAGTTTAAATAAAACGTTTTTTTCGCTATCAAACTAAAAATAAATGAAAATAATGTAAATCGTAAAAATATAAAAATAATAAAAATAAGCCTGATGAAGTAAACAATTGTTTCACAAAGAAACAAACAAACAAACAGCGATTAAAAACCGTTAATGTTTGTTTCCGGGCAGATTAGCCGGCGGTTGCTAACGGCAGCTAGCTGCGCTCACCAACACCATGTCGGCGGCCTCGGTCGCAGGTTTCTCCCGGGTCATCTCACATCTCTCCGGGACGACTTTCACTTCGAGTCCCCGTCGCTGGTCATCCTCCAGAGGTTTCCCCGTCTCTTCCAGGGTTAACACCGTGTTTAGAGCACCGTGTCCGCGCTGTCATGGAGCTCTGGACCGGGGGACACGGAGCGGAACAGCCGTGAACGGTGGAGCTTCGGCGGCGGATCAGTCGCTTTTCACCGGATTCCTTCGCTCTGATTTCGGTGTGAGTTTGTCCGTGTTTTCAGTACCGGAGCGTCCCGGGGGGGCGGAGCTGTCACCGCACTTCCGTCAGTTACAGGGGAACGGTTAAACTCCGCCCCGCGGTGACGTCACAGTGATGAAAACGAACCCATGGAGATTTTTATTTTTTCTTTCCTCCAAAACTTTATTCAGAACAATTCACAACATTGTTATGGACTAAAAATAAATCATAAATAAATAAATAAAACATAATAAATACGTTTATAAATAAATAAATAAATACAGGGCTAAAAATAAGTAATAAATAATATATACATTTATGAATAAATAATACAGGACTTAACATGATTTATGTCTAAATAAATGTATAAATAAATATTTATAAATTATATACATAAATATAAAAAATAAACATGAAAATATATGTAAAAATAAATACAGGATTAAACACGATTAATGTCTCAATGATTAATTAAATAAATACATGTATAAAAAAATAAAAACAGAAATGAATAAATAAAGAAGTGTTGAAATAAATATAGAAAAACATGAATGAGTAAATAAATGAATGCAGAAATAAATGAATGAATGAATAAATAAAGAAATGTTTAAATACATACAGGACCAAACATGACTTAAGCTTCAATAAATATATTATTATATGTATTTATAAATACAGGACTAAATGAATAAATAAATAAATAAATGTATAAATGAATAAATACATGACTAAACACGACTTAAGTCTCAATAATTAAACAAATAAATACATATATAAATAGATACAAACAGAAAATAATAAATGTTAAAATAAATTAATAAATAAATACATTTTGAAATAAATACAGAAATAAATGAATGAATGAATAAAATAATAAATAAATACATTTTCTTCATTTTTGTTCGTCTACATTAATTAATTTGTGTATTTCTGTGTCTTTATGTAAATTAGACAGGAGTTCATGTGTTTATTTATTGACATATTGAGTCCTAAGTCATCTTTATATTTATTTATTATTATTATTCTAATTCTTCATGTGTATGAAACAGGAAACAGCGCCCCCTGTTGGCCGCCGCACTCACTGCACTGCAGATGCTTTTGTTACCGCGGACACTTTAATTTAAATCAAATAAAACAGAAATAAAAGAAAAGAGAAGCTTCCGCAGCTTCTTCTTCTCTTCTTCTTCTTCTGTGAGGAAAACAGCTCAGCGCCGAGGCTCACTATATGGCAGGAAGACAAACACGCAGGGCCCAGCGTTACAGCGAGCCCACATTCTTGTGGATCACTATTTGGCAAGCGACAGAAAGGCGGGACTCGGCGCTGGAAGAATTTTCTGCTGCACAACAACCGGTGTCAAGGCAACGGGCATAGCAACGCACGGTTTCAAAATAAAAGCCTGGAGAGATGAATCAGGTTTATTATTTTTATTTAAATCACTTCTTAAAACACACTTTAATAAACCTGCCTATATGTGATGTTGTCTCTTTATTTTGTTTTATTATTATTGTTATTATTATTTATTTATTTTATGGCCTTTCAAGGAATTTGCCATTGTCATTTTCTATTGTTTTTATTACTTATTTTTATTTTATTAAATCCTTTACGTTATGTTTTTTTTTGCTTTATTTTCTATTATTATCATTATTATTTTTTGTTGTTATTTAATTTGTTTTTTATGTTATGATGTATTTGCTGTTTTCTCCAGGAAATTTATCTTTGTATTTTGGTATTTATTTTCTATTATTATTATTATTATTTATTATGGGAAGACCCAGGACCAGGTGGAGAGATTAGATCTCCACACTGGCCTGGGAACGCCTCAGGATCCCCCAGTTAGAGCTGGTTAATGTGGCCCGGGAAAGGGACGTTTGGGGTCCCCTGCTAAAGCTGCTGCCCCCGAGACCTGATCCAGGATCAGAGGCTGGAGCTGCTGCCCCTGAGACCTGATCCAGGATCAGAGGCTGGAGCTGCTGCCCCTGAGACCTGATCCAGGATCAGAGGCTGGAGCTGCTGCCCCTGAGACCTGATCCAGGATCAGAGGCTGAAGATGAGATGAGATGTTCTTTTGTTTTTAAAGAATGTTCCTTGGTATTTTGGTACATAACATAATAATAATAATAGTAATAACAATAAACACAGCAAGAGAAAATAAATGCAACTACTATAAAAGTCAAGAAACATAAATATAGAATAGATGAATTTAAAAAAACACTTTAATGGTCACTGCTATCAAGCTTTTCATTTATTAGAGTCGAGCTACGGCTTAAAGTATCTTTCTAAATTGATTGATGTTATTTTCTCGATTCACCTATGAATAATTCATTAGTTAAATTATTATTTAATAATTAATAACAAATGAATTCATCCATAACTGATTCAAAGAATGAATCAATACAATAACACGTGGATATAATGAATACGTGGCTATAAAGGCAAATACCATTATAATAATTATTAAATAATATAAGTTAAAACAAGAAAACATCACATGACATTTCATGATTCATTGATCAGTAATGTGGATATAATGAGTGAGTATGAATGAAAATAAAAGTATAATTATTATTATTTAATTATTATTGGTTTAAAAAATCCCATTGCAGCTAAAATGTTGACGATAATCATCAGTAATGTGGATATGAAGGCAAATTAAAGTATAATTATTATTTATTAGTTATTTATACTTATTAAGGTTCATCTTATTTTATATTTATATATAAAAAAAGATCAAAAACGACATTGCAGCAAAACTCCGCGCTCTTATTTTGTAGGCGGCTGGGCCGGACTTCCGCCGTGCTCGTGCTGGCGCCGTTACCTTGACGCAGCCGCAGAAGCGAGCGGAGGCAGAGCGGATCAATCTGAAGCCTCGGCGGCGGTTGATCGGATCTGCGGCGGCGGCGACACCGACGGCTGTTCCCGGTAAGACCCCGCGGGCTCCGGCCCCGCAGCAGCGTCCGGTGACCGGGCCCTCGGTCCGCGCGCCCCCGGTTCACGCGCAGAGCCGCTGCGTTAGCGCCAGTCCCCCCCCCCCCCCCCGCGGACCCCCCCTCTCCCTTTGTTCGCTTGCGCCTGTTTTTTTTTTTTCGCACTGATGCGGATTTTGTAAATAATGGCGCAAGATGGCGGCGCCGCAGTTAGTGCGCGCGTTTAAACACGATGGAGGTGTCCGGGGGGAGGAAGAGGAGGGTCCGCTGTGACCTCTGCATCTTCATCCTCAGCACAAACAGCTGCTCTTTGTTGACACACACACACACACACACTCTTTAATGTGTGTGTGTCAACAACTGCGTTCACTCCGGAGTCAATAAAGTCACGACTAAAGGGAAACAGGTAGAAAAATGACTCTTAAATGAGCAGAACGGCTCCATCCTGAGTCTCCAGAGCGTCATCGCAACAACAAAAAAGAAGTCCAGCAGTCGGGTTGCCAGGTTGGACGGACCCTGACAGTTAGCGTAAGCTGTTAGCATTAGCGGCTCCAGCTACGAAGATGATTTTCTTCAAATATTGCGATTTCTTTAAAGAATATCAGACTTTTTTTTACTGAATTAGAACTTTCTTTCTCAAAATCTTGTCTTTTTCATCCTGACTTTTTTCCGATTTAAAAATATTTATGTATTACGACTTCTTTTAAAGTACTGAAGTGGTAAAAAACAATAAAAAAGTACGATATTTACCTGAGAGAGCACACGAACACTGAAATAAAGCAAAAGTGCATTAAATCAAGGCTGAATGTGTAGAATGAGCAGAACAGCTCCATCTAGTGTCTCCAGATCGTCGTCCCAACAACAAAAAAGAAGTCCAGCAGTGGGGTTGCCAGGTTGGTCAGACCCGGCCCAGTAGCTCCAGGAGACCGGAGTCTGTTTGAGCCTGTTTGAACCCGTCCCCTCCAGAAAATCACAGCATCAAAACAAGGATTAGAGGAGTTTGACTGACAGTTAGCGTTAGCCGTTAGCGTTAGCCGCTCCAGCTAAGTGCAGATGAAAGTGATGTTAGCATCAAGGAGCAGCGTAGCCATGTGGGCGTGCGTTTGAATGGCGTTCCTCTCCTTTCTCTCAGTCCATGGAGTGAATGCTCGGCCTATAGTGACTCTGGTTGTTGCCCGTCTCCGCTCACTCAGCTTAAACGATGAATCGTAATCAAACATAAATATGTATTATGTTATAAACAGTTATTTACAGAAGCACCTGCAGATGTTCTCTTAGTCACAGTTTCCAGGTGTTTGTAGTTTAGCAGAGTAATTCCATTTTAATCCACTGCAGCGTTTTGTTTGTTTTGTTCCGTCAAAACAAACAAAACGACTCAAAACAGACGCAAAAATGTTGTCGTCAAAACAAAATGTCGGCGTTCCAACAGTTGATGTAGCAGGTGTGCTGCAGACAGGGTGACCTTCTGCAGAACAGAACCTGCAGAGCGCCGTGTTCCCGTGGAACAGAGTAACCCGGTGTGTGTGTGCAGCTGTGGTGTGTGTGTGTGTGTGTGTGTGTGTGTTGCAGCGCTGCATGTGTGCATCCTGCAGCAGGTCTGTGTGCTGCTGCAGTTGTTGTGGTTTCTGCTCTGTGGTTGTTTCATCGCTGAAGCGTTTGTGTCAGACATCAAACCGGGTCATCAGGAGGTTCGTCTCCGCTGCACCGTGTGGTTATGAGTCAAGCTGACGTTCTGTTCAGACGGAGACGATGGAGAAAGGAACCTCAGGGCACCCTCCCACTGTGCCTCCGTACCGTGCCCCAGCACATTTCAAAAGTCTGGTTCCTTTGACCAGTGTGAGTGCAACCGTACCACGTCTAGGAGCGGCACGCTTGCCGTCCACGGCCCGTTTGGGAGAGGTGGGCTTTAGTAAAGCACGTTTGCACGTGTACGAGCACGAGCGTGCGCACGTGTACGAGCACGAGCGTGCGCACGAGCACGAGGCCTACGGCGGTTCTGAGGTCATTTCCTGTGCGCCTGTTGGGACGTAGAAAAAAGAAGGAGGGACCATGCGCGGACATTTAAAACAATGGCGGTGAAAGGTTCACGTTGGTGTGATGCGGAGGTGGAGTGTTTACTGCAGATTTGGTCGATGAAAAGATTCAAAAACAGTCGACAAGACGCACAAAAACTCAGTGGTTTGTGGAAACGCGATGACGCATCGCGATGACGTCATCAATGCGTGTGACGTGTTACGGCGTGATGACGTATAGGCAGCAAGAAGCATTCTCCGAGGCCCAGGTAGTGTGAGTACAAACGGGCCTGGAGGGGGGGACAAGGACCCTAAAGCACGGGGCACGGTGGGACAGTGGGTGGGCGCCCTAAGGTTCTGTTTTGTGCAGCAGGAAACATCGTCACTAATAATCTGATGAGTCACTGAAGATCAAACCAATAGAAACTGAACTGAACTTAAATCTAAAGACTCTAACGTGTGTTTCCTCCTCAGGCTGAAATCTCCGTTTCCTCATCGCGTCCATCAGCGGCGTCAGCGCCTCAGTCTCCAGGCGTTAGTCTGTACCCGGCCTGTATGCAGTCTGTCCAGGGCCCGGGCTAATTTCTGGTGCCCCTTCTCTCCCACCACCTCCTCCCTCCTTCCCCTCCCCTCCTCCCCCCCTCTGCCCCCTCCCTCCATCCTCACCCCTCCCTCCCTCACGCTGACCCCGGCCCGTCGTCACGCAGACCGACTCGCAGCGTTTAACCCGCACCGGCGGCCTGGCCGGCTGCCCCCCCACAGGTGGATGAATGAAGACCCCATTCAAGAGCCCAGGGGCCCCGCGGCCCCCCCGACCCGACGGGGGTGAGTTACACAACAGCAACACTACAGCAACACAACAACAATACTACGGCAACACAACAACAATACTACGGCAACACAACAACAACACTACGGCAACACAACAACAACAACTCCTACTACACTGAAATTTGTGTTTCAGGACATTAATTGTGTGTGTGTGTGTGTGTGTGTGTGTGTGTGTGTGTGTGTGTGTGTGTGTGTGTGTGTGTGTGTGTGTGTGTGTGTGTGTGTGTGTGTGTGTGTGTGTGTGTGTGTGTGTGTGTGTGTGTGTGTGTGTGTGTGTGTGTGTGTCAGGACATTCAGGCGTGTCTGCGAACATGATGAAGAAGAAGAACCCTCACAAGTGAGTCTGGCGTCCATTTTGAGTGTTTCCGTGACGAGGCCTCGTCTCTAAGTGTCCGTGTCCGTCCTCAGGAAACAGAGGACCAGTGTGGGTCCCAGTAAGACCCTGACCCCGCCCCGGAGGAACATCGTGGGCTGCAGGATCCAGCACATCTGGAAGGAGGGCAGTAAGTCGTCCCAGTGGAAGGGGACGGTCCTGGACCAGGTCCCTGTGAACCCGTCCCTCTACCTGATCAAATACGACGGCTTCGACTGCATCTACGGCCTGGAGCTGTACGGGGACGAGCGGGTGGTGGGGCTGGAGGTCCTGCCCGACCGAGTGGGTGAGCCACACGCCTGCCTCTGTTACACACTGCTGTTTGTGCCCCTGTCCTCCTGAAGACCGCTTATCCTCCTAAACACCCCTATCCTCCTAAACACCCCCTGTCCCCCCTGAAGACCCCTGTCCTCCTAAACACCCCTATCCTCCTAAACACCCCCTGTCCCCCCTGAAGACCGCTTATCCTCCTAAACACCCCTATCCTCCTAAACACCCCCTGTCCCCCCTGAAGACCGCTTATCCTCCTAAACACCCCTATCCTCCTAAACACCCCCTGTCCCCCCTGAAGACCGCTTATCCTCCTAAACACCCCTATCCTCCTAAACACCCCCTGTCCCCCCTGAAGACCCCTGTCCTCCTAAAGACCCCTATCCTCCTAAACACCCCCTGTCCCCCCTGAAGACCCCCTATCTTCCCCCTGCCCCCCTAAACATCCCGTCCTCCCTTAAGACCCTCTGTCCCCCTAAAGACCCCTGTCCCCCTAAAGACCCCCTGTCCTCCCTAAAGACCCCCTGTCCTCCTGAAACACCCCCTGTCCCCCTAAAGACCCCCTGTCCTCCCTAAAGACCCCCTGTCCTCCTGAAACACCCCCTGTCCCTCCTAAAGACCCCCTGTCCCTCCCTAAGACCCCCTGTCCCCCTTAAACCCCCCCTGTCCCCCCTGAAGACCCCCTGCCCCCCCTAAACACCCCCTGTTCTCCCTAAAGTCCCCCTGTCCTCCCTTAAGACCCTCTGTCCCTCCTCAAGACCCCTGTCCTCAAATAACCCATATTCTCCCCGTCCCCCTAAAGACCCCTGTCCCTCATAAACACCCCCTGTCCCCCTTAAAGACCCCCTATTCTCCCCCTGTCCTCCCTAAAGACCCCCTGTCCATCCTAAAGACCCCTGTCCCCCCTTAAGACCCCCTGTCCTTCCTAAACACCCCCTGCGCTCCCCCTGTCTCCCCTTAAGACCCCCTGTCCTCCTTAAAGACCCCTATTCTCCCCCTATCCCCCCTAAAGACCCCCCCCCCCGTTAGTGAAGTGTCCCCTGAGCCCCCGATGATGTCATTGTTAACCCCCTCCCTGCCTGTCTGTGATTGGCTCAGCCCCGGCCCGTGTGAGCGACTCGATGCTGGCGGAGACGATGATCGGGAAGGCGGTGGAGCACATGTTTGAGACGGAGGACGGGCCGAAGGAGGAGTGGAGGGGGATGGTCCTGGCCCGCGCCCCCATCATGACCGCCTGGTTCTACATCACCTACGAGAAGGACCCCGTCCTGTACATGTACCAGCTGCTGGACGACTACAAGGAGGGCGACCTGCGCATCATGCCCGACTCCAGTGAGTGTCAGCGGGGCGGGGGAAGGGGGCGTCCTTCACTTTAAAGATCGCCGGTTCGATCCTCGGCTCCTCCGGTCCGCGTGTCAAAGTGTCGCAATCTCAACGCTGATTGGCTGTGGCGGCACAGCTTCATGTGATGTCGCTTGACAAGTTCAAGTTTTTCAACTTCAAGCGACAAACACGATGAGGCGCTGGACGCTTCATCGCTCAGAACACGTACCGTTCCCGAAGCGTCATCGCGTCATTTACATTGGTTTTGAGCGGCAGCGTGACGCTTTCATCGCCTCCATCTCTTTTGGTGTGAACGCACGGTAAAAGAACTCAGTAAAGTCCAATTCAGACCAAAGATTCCTGAGGAGACGAGTTCAAACCTGCGGAGTTCAGGTCCGCCACGTCCTGACACCAGCTCACACCAGGGCGCCACGTTTACTTAAAACTTAGCAATTCTTTCTAAAGAAAGGATGTTTTTGCTTTACTGCCGACTGGTTTTGGTTCAAGTTTTTGGTTCAAGCCTCTGGTGGACAAATGGAGGTCATCCAGGTCGTTGGTCTGATTGGTTGAAGGACCGTCCAGTTGCGTGCAGCCGTTTGAACAACGCCCGCCTCTTAAGGATTCAGGATTCTGTAGTTGACGGATCAGAGCCGTGTATTAAAACTTAATGTGTCCACGTGACCTCTCTCTCTCTCTCTCTCTCTCTCTGTCTCTCTCTCTCTCTCTCTCTGCAGACGACAGCGTGGCGACGGAGCGGGAACCTGGCGAGGTGGTCGACAGTCTGGTGGGCAAACAGGTGGAGTACGCCAAAGAGGACGGCGGGAAGCGGTCGGGTATGGTCATCCACCAGGTGGAGGCCAAGCCCTCCGTCTATTTCATCAAGTTCGACGACGACTTCCACATCTACGTCTACGACCTGGTCAAGACCTCCTAAGACCAGACGAACCCGGTCCAGGACCCCCCAAAAAGACTTACTGAGACCTGCGACCGAGAAAAACTACAAACATGCACCGACGACAGAGACGCCTGAGACCGATGTTCGCATTCTTCGCTCCTTGTTTTACGAAACGCCTTAAACACAAGAGAGATGGTTAGGGAAGCCCCGCCCCCTCACCGAGACCGGGGGACCACAACCAAGACTGGAAAACTACAACCAGCTCAAAGTGTTTAGGTGAATCCAGTCACCCGTCATCCAAACCGGTCCGAGCGCCGCAGAGAGGACCAGCACTCCCGTGTTGTTCGGAATAACCTGTTTTTTTGGAACATTTGTGTCAAAAATAATAAAACAAAACTCAAACGTGGTTCGGTTCGACCGGATCCTCCCGACGAAACGAGAAACGTCCCCTGACCCAAATCTCATTCGCCCGAGAGAGGAAGAAACGATTTTACATAAACGGAAAGACGTCCTTCCCCTCTTTCCTGAAACCCTGTCAGACCGCCGTGGGGCGGGGGCGAGGACGGGGACGGTCTGTCGGGGTTAATGAAGGGACGGGACTCCAGGAAGACGGAAACTGAACCATGGTCTGTCTCCATCTGTATTTAAAGACGTGTACGTGGTCACACAGGGAACTCTCGTCCAATCACAAAGCGTTTCACTGGCCCCGCCTCCCCGCAGGTCGACGAGACGACACAGACGCTGAGTGGACTAACGAGTGAAGGACGCTGTGGAAAAAACACTTTTCTTTTTGTATTCTTTTAGCATTTGTCTTTTTCCCCTCTTGCTGATACTCCTACATTACCCATAATGCATCAGATGGTGAGAGGCTCAGGTGTGTTGTTGATTGGCTGCATCAGCTGTCCTCGTTTAACGGTCGCCTGCGGCGGCTCACGCGGAGCGCCCGGGGGGAGGATCGGTGTTTTTACGGTGATCTGATGTCCAGGGTGTTTTTTATAATCGTGTATAAACATTTAAACATGTAATAAACGCTTAATAACACGTTTAACGCTGTCGTAAGCACGAACGAGAACATTTTAAAGTTATTAATGTTCTCCTCAAACGACAGGAGGACGTTTGGCTGTTAGCTAAAACTTAAATCTGCAGCTGCTTATTTAAAGTGTTTAAATCGCCGTTTACCGTTTATCGCGTTTGTTTGGTTTAAAACACAGTTAAAAAAATACTTTACGTGTTTAAAAATGTTCAGTATTTGTTAACAATTCAAATTTCTACAGAGAAAACACAAAAATAACCAATTATAGTTGTTTAATAAACAATATTTCAGCTGCATTAAAGTGTGTTATAAACGTTTATTACATGTTTATATGTTGGTTGTAAATATTAAATAACAGTTTAAATAAGGTTCTGTTTGTCTTTATGATAATAATTAACATTTATAATCATTAAATAAACATGTAACGAATGGTTTATCACGTAGTTGTAAGCAGAATAATTGTTTATTAATGTAAATTAATAAAGACGTTAATTATTCAGGATGTTAACGTCTTTAACCGACACGTTAATAAACGTTAAAGTGTTATAAACGTTTATCACATGTTTAGACATCGTTGTAAACGCTAAATAAAGGTTAAGTAAGACTAAACGTGCTCAGGTTAACGCTCTTATTTAACGTCTATAATCAGATAATTACAGGTAATGTTTTATTACACTAAAATGGAAATATACAGGTTCTTAAATTCAAATTTCTACAGAAAAGAAAAATAAAACAGGAGGGATTATAGTTTAATAAACTTTCAGTGTACAGCTACATTAAAGTGTCATAAACCATTTATTACATCTTTATATAGTGTTTATAAATACTAAATTTGATCTTGGCACAAAGACTAAATGTGTTTGTTTACACTCTTAGTTAATCATCCATTTAAACATTTATAGTCAATAAATAAACATGTAACAGATGCTTCATAACCATGGATAACCAGCTTATGTTATAGCGTTATAAACCTTTATTACATGTTTATATATTGATTATGGTTCATTGATAATAGTTTATAACACTATAATGTAAATATATAAGTGATACATTTAATGGTATGACGACTTTAACAGGAGGCTTTAACCTAAAACATTAATACCCAGTTTATGTTAAAGTGTTATAAACGTTTATTACATGTTTATTAATGTTCTTTAATGTTCTTTGTTGTTGTTCTGTGGGACGGCTGATGCAGCCGACGCAGCTGACGCAGCTGATGCGGCTGACGCAGCCGACGCAGCTGATGCGGCTGATGCGGCTGACGCAGCTGATGCGGCTGACGCAGCTGATGCGGCTGATGCAGCTGACGCAGCTGATGCGGCTGACGCAGGTGACGCAGGTGATGCAGTGGATCCGCTCCGATCAGACTTTCATTCAAACACAAAACGTTAAATAAACCTGAGTGAAGGTGAAACCGTAGCCGTGGCGACGCCCCGCCCCCTGTCTGAGGCCGTGTGTTCTGATTGGTTTGTTAAACGGACCAAACGGGCGCCGCAGTGTTCATGTGTTTTTATAAAGCTGTTTGTTTCCATGAGCCGGCGCCGCGTGACGCCTCCTTTCCTTTGTGTAGTTTCTGTTCTGTGTATAAATCTGTGTGTGAAACGTTTCGCTGTGAGAAGATTTTGATCCTGGTTGTTTTTCTTTAACTGCTGACGAACAAATCTCTGCTTCCCTCAGCGGAGTCTGAGCGCTCGCTCTACGCAACCATCTCACAAAAAAGCACTCCTCATTTTAAACAGTTAAAGTTTAATTCTGGCGCAAAATCCTCCCAGGGTCGTGGCTAACAGTGATTAGCAAGGGGCAGCACGGTGAAGGCATTCAAAGGTCTTTTTTAACCACTAATGCTGCTGAAAATAACAGCAAACCCCTGCAGCAGCATGAGAAGAGTTCCTACACACACAACAAAGCATCGTCGGCGTAGGGAGTGAACCTGTTGGTAGGTTTGAGTCTTTTAGTGTCTTTTTGTCGTCATTTTGCTTCTTTTTTGTGTCTTTTTTTAAATTGTTGTGTCTTTTTTTTGACAAACTAACAGTGATTAGCTCGGGGCAGCACGGTGAATGCATTTAAAGGTCTTTTTTAACCACTAATACTGCTGAAAATAACAGCAAACCTCTGCAGCAGCATGAGAAGAGTCCCTACACACACAACAAAGCGTCATCAGCGTAGTTAGTGAAGCCAGAGTTTATTAAAGAGTGTTTTAAAGACTTACCTACTGGCCCCTGTACCAGCTCCTCTCATAGTAAAGTCCATTACAGTGGAAGGAGCCCATTGGTGCTTTGTTTAGGACTCTGTCGCCTCTTCCAGTTGATGACGGGGAATCCCAGCTGCTGCAGTGTTCAGTGATTCCAGGCCACGGCTCCCTCTGTCGGCAGCAGAAACATTCTTCTTCAGTACCACAGGAACACCAGAAACTGTCCGATGCTTCTTCTACCTGGAGCCCCTTAAGCACACGCCCCTCCCCCTCAAACTTTTTACATCTATTATTAACTTATATTTCACCAAACTGCCACAAACCACAACGTTCAGCAGTGTTAGTGGTTAAAAAAGACCTTTGAATGCCTTCACTGTGCTGCCCCGAGCTAACCACTGTTAGCCACGTCCGGCTGTTAGCATCTCTCCTGGATTTCTACCTTAATAGTTAAAAACTGTCTCCATGGTTACTGATGATTAAAGTGCAGAAAAAGACCCTGGAGGAGGATTTTACGCAGGAATTTCACTTTAAGAGCTCAGTCGATGGAAAGATCTCCCACAATCCTCTTGTGCTGTTTCCGATGTAGCTGCACCCGCCGCAGACGTCACTCTAACGATTAGCATTAAACAGCCGCGTTGCCTGATCCCCATCTCATGTGCCTGAAGGGACTCGAACACCTGAGACCAAACGTTTGTAAAGAGCCCGGTCTGATGGTGGGACCCGTATGTTCTGGTTCTAGAGCACAGCCGGTCCTGTGGAACGTGTCCCGTCACAATGTGTGCGACATAGTTTTAGAACCCTCCCCCTTCTCACACGTCGTCTGTGGACGCTGCACGTTCATGTTGCCCTGTCAGGGGGTGAACCGCCAGCCTCGGGACGTTAGAGGCGATTAAAACAGCTTCATTTAATCACCTTCAGGACTTCCTGCTGCAGAACCTGATTTCATTCTCTGGAACCATTCAGCTTCTCTCAGAGGTCCAGATTCTTCTCAGCCTGGAGTCTGCCGTTCTAGAACTTCACCACGTTCTTCGATGTTCATGCCCCTCAAATTCAGTCTTCAAGTCGCAACGTAACACCATTTCAAAGTACTACTTCCTGGTCCAGAACCTCATATTTGTTCCTGTTTGAACCGATCGGAGTCATTTCACCTCGTTCCTGTCGATATTAGTATTTTATATGAATAGAGGATTATTATTACTATATAATCTATTATTACTATATTATTATAGTATTTTAAAAGGGTGTTACGTCAGACTTAAAGAGCGGATACACAGCTACAACATTCTAGAACTCGGAGACTAAAACATTCTAGAACGCAAAGACTGAAACATTCTAGAACGCAAAGACTGAAACATTCTAGAACGTGGAGACTGAAACATTCTAGAACGCAAAGACTGAAACATTCTAGAACGTGGAGACTGAAACATTCTAGAACGCGGAGACTGAAACATTCTAGAACGCGGAGACTGAAACATTCTAGAACGCGGAGACTGAAACATTCTAGAACACAGAGACTAAAATATTCTAGAACTCTGAGATTAAAACATTCTAGAACGCAAAGACTGAAACATTCTAGAACGCAAAGACTGAAACATTCTAGAACGCGGAGACTGAAACATTCTAGAACGCGGAGACTAAAACATTCTAGAACGCAAAGACTGAAACATTCTAGAACGCAAAGACTGAAACATTCTAGAACGCGGAGACTGAAACATTCTAGAACGCGGAGACTGAAACATTCTAGAACGCGGAGACTGAAACATTCTAGAACGCGGAGACTGAAACATTCCAGAACGTGCATTCTTACGCTTCTAGAACAGGTCTTGTTTCCATCCACCAGAGAAAACAAAAGAGGGCAGGAGTGATGACTTCTTAACGATAAAACGCACGAAACGCGTCGACGTTGAGCCGTCAGAACCCTGGAATCTGAGAGAATCACTTAAAAAAAACGACGCCGGCGTTTCCTCTGAGTTTGACTCCTGTGCCGCGCTTCTTCTTCCATCTTCACTCACTCACCCATTCAGAGAAATCACCCGGTGTCCTTTTTTGATTTAGTCCTGTTCAAAGTTCACCTGGACTCCCACAATGCACCTGGCTTCAGCCCTGATTGAACCAGGGGATGTTTGGATGTTGAGGGGGGAGGGGCCGGACCATCAGCCTCCGCGGTGTCGGACCTCCGTAGTCGTCTGTTCAGGAGCCGATGCGTATTTTACAGAAAAACACATTGATCTGTCGTGTGTGTGAGTGAGTGTGTGTGTGTGTTGTTTTTGCATGCCTATAATAGCTCGGTGTAAATCGATGTGCGTTGCATGTCCGTGGAGTTTTCTGTTGTGGCTTCCGGTGCCTTTTTCGTTCGGTTTCCCGTCTTTTATTTGTTCCTCAGTTCGGTTTCGATCCCGTGTCCCAGAGGCTGCTGCTGCTTTTCTTTCCTTTGGTTTTTTTTGGGTAATTGAGCAAAAAAATAAAATAAAACCCTCCTGTAAACGGAGCTGTCAGCAGTTATTATCGCGCGGTGATGACGTGACGTGAAGAGTGCCAACTACAGACGCCAGTGTTGTAAAATATTTACTAAAATAAACATTTCTCTGTTTTTTCACTGCTGAGTCGTCACTTTTTTGTCTTTACATTTTAATACGGCCCCAGGGATCCATGAGGTCCATCCACACATGCTGAAAGCTCTGGGTCTGGAGGGGCCGTCCTGGTCCTGGTCCTGGTCCACACGTCTCTGACACACTGGTGGAAGTCTGGGACAGTGCCGAGGGAGTGTCAGACCGGGGTGGTGGTTCCTGTTCAGAAAGGGGGACCAGAGGGTGTGAGCCAGTTCCAGGGGGATCACACTCCTCAGCCTCCCTGGTGAAGTCGACTCCAAGGTGCTGGAAAGGAGGTTCGTCCTGTAGAACCTCAGACTGAAGAGGAACCAGGTGGATCCAGTCCTGGACCTGGACCAGGACCAGCTCTGCACTCTCCAGGATCCTGGAGGGGGTCTGGGAGTGTGCCCATCCGGTCTACATGTGCTTTGTGGATCTGGAGAAGGCCCATGACCGGGTCCCTGGAGATACTGTGGGAGGTGCTGGGGGAGTCTGGGGTGAGGGGGTCACTTCTGAGGGGGTCCAGTCTCTGTACCCCCAAAGAGAGAGCTGGGTCCGGATCCTGGGCAGTGAGTCGGAGTCGTTCCCGGTGGGGTCGGCCTCCTCCATGGGTGCTCTTTGTCACCAGTCCTGTTTGTGGTTTTCATGGACAGGATATGGAGGCGTAGTCGTGGTGGGGAGGGGCTGCAGTTGGGTGGGCTGAGGATCTGGTCTCTGACGTGGTCCTGATGGCGTCGTGGGTCAGGGACCTTCAGATCTCACTGGATCGGTTCACATCCGAGTGTGAAACGGCCGTGATGAGGATCAGCACTTCCTGGTTAATGTGGCCCGGGAAAGGGAAGTTTGGGGTCCCTGCTAAAGCTGCTGCCCCTGAGACCTGATCCAGGATCACAGGCTGAAGATGAGATGAGAGATACTAAAGTATGTTAACAGTGGGTTATTAGTACTTTTACTGCAGTAAATGACGTAAACTTCCTCCATCAGAGACTAATAAAGATATTTTTGTGGTGAAAACGAAGTAAAAAACTATCAAAGGTTTGTAAAATAAAGTCACATTAAAATATGAAGGTAATATCATTATTAATATTATCGAAGTGCTGTTTCCCTCAAAACCGCCGCGTGTCGCTGTTGCTTCATTTTCCAAACTCCCAGAATGCACCTCTCTGAACACAGAAGTCTGTCAAACTCCCAGAATGCACCTCTCTGAACAGCGGAGTCGGTAAAACGCGTGTTTCTCGGCTGTTATTGATAACAACAAACGCGCTGTGATGACGTGATGTTGTTTCTGTGTCACGGAAGTTTAAAATAAATAAATATTAAAGTGTTAACCCGTGACACCGTGAGTCAGAGCGGTGAGGGGGCGGTAAAGTATGAGCCGGCGCCATGTTGGGGGCGTGATCTTTCTGGTTCATGCAAGTGATGATTGGTGCGTTCACGGAACTCCGTGAAAGGCGCAGCCCACAACTTGTTACGCTCTGCGCCTCAGCCCTTCTGATCTGAACCGGAAGCGCCGCCATCTTTGTTATGAAAATGTTAAAAAGTCAAGACAATTAGTTGCCTGGTTACAGACTCATTTTAATTGATTAGTATTCATTTAAAGTGACGTTTTCCCTCGCGCCTCAGTGTGAATTGAAACATTGTTTTCTATTGTTCCGTTATTTTTTTATTCTTCACTTTGTTTATATTTTCCTGTATTTATTGTTTCTGTTGCTACTTCTCTTATGTTTATATGTAACTTTGAGGTAGACGTGAGAACGCAGGTCAAATACAATTATCTCATCTCATCTTCAGCCTCTGGTCCTGGATCAGGTCTCGGGGGCAGCAGCTCCAGCAGGGGACCCCAAACTTCCCTTTCCCGGGCCACATTAACCAGCTCTAACTGGGGGATCCTGAGGCGTTCCCAGGCCAGTGTGGAGATCTAATCTCTCCACCTGGTCCTGGGTCTTCCCCGAGGCCTCCTCCCAGCTGGACGTGCCTGGAACACCTCCCTAGGGAGGCGCCCAGGGTTCATCCTCACCAGATGATCCTGAACCACCTCAACTGGCTCCTTTCAACGCAAAGGAGCAGCGGCTCTACTCTGAGTTCCTCACGGATGCTGAACTTCTCATTCATTTATTTATGTTATCCTTCTTCCCTTCCTCTCTTCCTTCCTTCTTCCCTTCCTCTCTTCCTTCCTTCTTCCCTCTCTTCTTTCTTTCCTCCCTTCATTGAAAACTAATTTCAATTGTTTTCATTGCTTTGATATTTTTTAATATAATAAACATAGAAATAATACATATAATGGATATATAAATGTCTGTATTCTTGGGTTTTCATTTGTGAATGAAGATTTTCCCAAATGAAATAAAAAGGTTTAAAATAAAGTTGTTTTGTTTTTAAGTCATTCCTCAGTCATTTCCTTCCTTTCCATGATCTCGCGATACTTCCGCCCGCTGACGTCAGGACTCGTGAGATCTCAACAGTAATGGCGGCTCCCTGATCGTGCATGTGGCTGCGGAGACTGAAAACCTGCTTCAAAGCTTCACTTTAACGCGTTAAACTTTAAAATATCACAGAAACAAACGGGAGTGCGACGGAAGTGAGGAGCTCAAGATGCAGTGCGACGACGTGAGTGTTTCTAATCACACCGGAAGCTGCTAACGTGCTCATTTAACGGTTTAAAGGCCATAAATGTGTTTAATTTTTATTAAATATCTTTCATGCAGCAGCTGAAGATCATTCCTTATCTTTACTTATTATTCACAGGGACACAGGTTTAGTTCCAGCTTTTCTAAATGTGTCGTCAGACTCGTTTAAAAACGTGTATTTGAAGGTTTCCTGCTTCTCTGTGAACACACACACACACACACACACACACACACACACACACACACACACACACACACACACACACACACACACACACACACACACACACACACACACCTTTAATAACATGCCTGAACACACACACTTTATCAGAGTCATATGGGAGCTTGTGTTTGGCAGCACTGTACACACATGTATGCAGTTTATTAACACTTATTTATATATATATCTGACTCAAAGTGTCCCTGAGGTTCTCTGTATGTGAACAGTTTATTATATCATATTTTAAATGTAATATTTAATCCTATGAGTCTGATTTAACATTATAAAAAGACTCAATTCAGAATCAAACTGACAAAGATCTGAAAACAGCACTTTACAGTTTAACAACACGGATCACAGGTGCTATACTTTATAGTTATATATATTATTTGTATATATTTAAATTTGCCTTTTTCTTTCCATATATATATTTTTTTTATTTATTTATAGATGTATATGTGTGTGTATAAAGCTGTACCATATTATGTATCTAGTGTTATTACTGTATTATAACTACAGCACTGACTTTATCCTGTCAAACTAAATCGTCACAAAACCAAGTAAATGTTATTTTGCTGTTTATTTATTTGTTTGTTTTAATTCTTCTGAGTTTTGTTCACGTCCTGTTTTATCTTTTGTTCTTTAAATTTAATATTTACATGAACTTGTTTCTGTTTCTGTGTTTTAATGTCTGAATTTTTCTGTACTTAACAAAAAAGTCACAAAAGCTTGAACATTATTTATATTATTATTATGTTTGCAGGTGATCTGGGACATTATTATTATATTTTATTATGTTTGCAGGTGATCTGGGACATTATTATTGTTATTATATATTATATATTATTATGTTTGCAGGTGATCTGGGACATTATTGGAAACAAACAGTTCTGCTCCTTCAAAGTAAAGTAAGTCTCATTTAATTTACTCTTTATTCTTTATTTATTCTTTATTCTTTACTTTAATGGCGTCGTTCAGTCAGTTAATCAGTTTTAAAGTCGATCAAGTTGAATTTCTCTGTTTGGACCAAAGACACAGACGTAAACACTAATTAAACAAATATTCTGTCACTTTGCTTTTTACTTTCACTTTATTCTTTACACCACAAACGTGTTTTTGTTTCATCTCCTGCACAGTTTTATGAAAATAACCACGAATATGAAACTCCAGAATATAACGGGAGTTTGTCACGAGATGGAAACCAGCTGCAGGTTTAATGAAACATCTCGTGTTTGTTTGTTTGTTTGTTTGTTTGTCTGTCGTCGTCCAGGACAAAGAGTCAGAACTTCTGTCGTAATGAATACAACATCACGGGGTTGTGTAACCGCTCGGCGTGTCCGCTGTCCAACAGTCAGTACGCCACCATCCGCGAGGAGAAAGGTAAAGCACCCGCACTTTAACACGCAGGTTCAACTGGAAACAACAGCAGGACGAGTTCTTTTAGGGCGCTCTCCCACTGTGCCTCCGTCCCGTGCCCCGTGCTTTAGGGTCCTTGTCCCCCCTCCAGGCCCGTTTGTACTCACACTACCTGGGCCTCGGAGAATGCTTCTTGCTGCCTATACGTCATCACGCCGTAACACGTCACACGCATTGATGACGTCATGGCGATGCGTGGCTTTGTTTCCAGATCTTTCCGTAGACCTCGGAGTTTTTGTGCGTCTTGTCGACTGTTTTTGAATCTTTTCATCGACCAAATCTGCAGTAAACACTCCACCTCCGCATCACACCAACGTGAACCTTTCACCGCCATTGTTTGAAATGTCCGCGCATGGTCCCTCCTTCTTTTTTCTACGTCCCAACAGGCGCACAGGAAATGACCTCAGAGCCGCCGTAGGCCTCGTGCTCGTACACGTGCGCACGCTCGTGCTCGTACACGTGCAAACGTGCTTTACTAAAGCCCACCTCTCCCAAACGGGCCGTGGACGGCAAGCGCGCCGCTCCTAGACGCGGTACGGTTGCACTCACACTGGTCAAAGGAACCAGACTTTAGCCGTGGAACATGCTGGGGCACGGGACGGAGGCACAGTGGGAGGGCGCCCTGAGTTTTAAGTCCTGGAGCCACGTGCATAAAACAAACAAAAAAAAAAAAGATCCACGATTTAAACTGCACAAAGAAAGAGGTGCAGATGAGTTCGTCAGACTCATACAGCAGCACATCGGGCAAACAAGAGCAGACGTAGCCAAAGAAGTGACTGATTAACTCATTAACGATGTTTCCTCTCGTAGGTCAGTGTTTCCTCTACATGAAGGTGATCGAGAGAGCAGCTTTTCCTGCCAAGATGTGGGAGAAGGTGAGTTTCCTTTATGTTTCAGATCCGTGTTTAAGGAGAGGAGCTATAAAGGGTTAGCACACGGCTAATGCAGCGTGTTAGCGTCCTTTTGACCACTCCGGTTCACACACAGATAAATCAGGACGTTCAAACCAGATTTAAGTCATCTTGCATCTTTTTGTGCTGGTTTTTCATCTATTTTTTAGTCATTTTGCATCTTTTTGTGCTGGTTTTTCATCTATTTTTAGTCATTTTGCATCTTTTTGTGCTGGTTTTTCATCTATTTTTAGACATTAAGCATCTTTTGTGGTGGTTTTGCATCTATTTTTAGTCATTTTGCATCTTTTTGTGGTGGTTTTGCATCTATTTTTAGACATTAAGCATCTTTTTGTGGTGGTTTTGCATCTATTTTTAGACATTAAGCATCTTTTTGTGGTGGTTTTGCATCTATTTTTAGCCATTTTGCATCTTTTTGTGGTGGTTTTGCATCTATTTTTAGTCATTTTGCATCTTTTTGTGCTGGTTTTGCATCTATTTCTAGCCATTTTGCATCTTTTTGTGGTGGTTTTGCATCTATTTTTAGCCATTTTGCATCTTTTTGTGGTGGTTTTGCATCTATTTTTAGTCATTTTGCATCTTTTTGTGGTGGTTTTGCATCTATTTTTAGACATTAAGCATCTTTTTGTGGTGGTTTTGCATCTATTTTTAGACATTAAGCATCTTTTTGTGGTGGTTTTGCATCTATTTTTAGTCATTTTGTTGGTGACAAAATGCGATGTTGACAGAGTTGTATTGAAAGATCTTTAACCGTTATTTATTATATTTGTGTGTTTTCAGGTGAAGCTCAGTAAAAACTACGAGAAAGCTCTGGAACAGATCGATGAGAATCTGATCTACTGGCCTCGATTCCTCCGACACAAATGTAAACAACGCTTCACCAAAATCACGCAGTACCTCATCCGCATGCGCAAACTGGTCCTCAAGAGACAGTGAGTACCGTCGGCCCGTGAATTGTTGATAATCTGTTATTTTTTCATGCAGAAATGTCAGAAAATTCTATTTTGATTCCTGCTTTTCTCTGTTTTCTATCATATTAAACTGAAAGTTTCTGTTTAACCACAAAACAAAACACTTAAAGACGTTTAAAGCTTCTTTCTGTGTGAGTTTAAACTTGACTTTTATGAATTCAAATCAGATTTCCTGAAAATGTTCAGTTACAGTGTCTGTTATTTTTGTTATTATTGATGTTTAAAGATCTATTTATTGTTATTAAATACACATTTGATATTTTCTGTCATTTTATAAGTTGTCTAAGAGTCTGAGGGTCTGAGTGTCTGGGTGTCTGAGAGTCTGGGTGTCTGAGAGTCTGAGGGTCTGAGTGTCTGGGTGTCTGGGTGTCTGAGAGTCTGAGGGTCTGGGTGTCTGAGAGTCTGAGTGTCTGAGAGTCTGAGTGTCTGAGTGTCTGGGTGTCTGAGGGTCTGGGTGTCTGAGGGTCTGAGAGTCTGAGGGTCTGGGTGTCTGGGTGTCTGGGTGTCTGAGGGTCTGGGTGTCTGGGTGTCTGAGGGTCTGGGTGTCTGGGTGTCTGAGAGTCTGAGTGTCTGGGTGTCTGAGAGTCTGGGTGTCTGAGGGTCTGGGTGTCTGGGTGTCTGAGGGTCTGAGTGTCTGGTCCAACGCGACAGCAGCTCTGATGGTTCTGCATCATTTCTCCGCTGAAGCTGAAGTTTAATCCACTTTTTCTGGTGTTTTCAGGAGGAAGTTGGTTCCTCTCAGCAGGAAAGTGGAGAGGAGAGAGAAGAGGAAAGAGGTGAGGCTTCAACACCCAGATATTTAGTTTGTCGTTCGCACAAAACATAAAAATTACAGGAGTTCAGTTTAAGGAGGAGTGGAAACGCGTTTTTACTGAGCTGTTTGTGACGACGTCTGTCGAGTGATTCAGCGTCAGAGTCCAAAAGTCTCCAATCACTGACTCGGTCGTTCGTAAGCGGTTGGAGATGAGATCATCGCGTCGTCCTTAAACTCCTCAGCTGTCGTCATGGAAACCTTCCCTGTGTTAAGCTGCTGAGTTTGTTGTGTTCGCAGGAGAAAGCGCTGATCGCTGCTCAGCTGGACAACGCCATCGAGAAGGAGCTCCTGGAGCGACTCAAACAGGGAACGGTACGACGCAAACTTCAACACCTGGGGCCGAAAACGTGCTCTCGCTTAAAAATGAGTTCATTATAAAGTTTTAAACGTGTGTTTTCAGTACGGAGACATCTACAACTTCCCCGTCCACGCCTTCGACCGAGCTCTGGAGCAGCAGGACGCAGAGAGCGAGTCTGAGGAGGAGGAGGAAGGAGAAGAGGAGGAGGATGATGAGGTGAGGAAGAGCTCTTTCATCAGCGTGTTTGCGTTTCTACGCACAGTCAGTGTCTCACGTCCCTGTTTCTGTTTCTGTGCTCAGGACGTCGGGAAGAGCGAGTTTGTAGCAGAAGAAGAGGTGGAGGAGAGCGACCTGAGCGACTTTGAGGTGAGTGGAGTTTAAACTTTAATAATAATAATACGTTTTATTTAGAGGCGCCTTTCTGAGCGCTGAGGACTCAAGTACGTTTGTTAGAAACAGTGAAACACAAACAATAGTAAACAAAATGATCAAATCAGGTAAAGATAACACAAATCCTAAAACGGCATCAGGTTCGACTTCCTGTCAGACTTTAACCCTTTAAACTCTGACACTTCGATATCAACATGTTCAACTGCTGATAATGTCAATAAATAATGACAATAAAACATCTATGGCATCATTTCTGCATTATATGTTCTGTAAAAATATGTGTTAATACTAGAAATGGGTGTTTTTAGTTATTTTAATATTTAGGGAGCACTCACACTGTGCCTCCGTGCCGTGCCCCAGCACGTGTCACGGCTAAAGTCTGGTTCCTTTGACCAGTGTGAGCGCAACCGTACCACGTCTAGGAGAGGTGGGCTTTAGTAAAGCACGTTTGCACGTGTACGAGCACGAGCGTGCGCACGTGTACGAGCACGAGGCCTACGGCGGTTCTGAGGTCATTTCCTGTGCGCCTGTTGGGACGTAGAAAAAAGAAGGAGGGACCATGCGCGGACATTTCAAACAATGGCGGTGAAAGGTTCACGTTGGTGTGATGCGGAGGTGGAGTGTTTACTGCAGATTTGGTCGATGAAAAGATTCAAAAACAGTCGACAAGACGCACAAAAACTCCGAGGTCTACGGAAAGATCTGGAAACAAAGCCACGCATCGCCATGACGTCATCAATGCGTGTGACGTGTTACGGCGTGATGACGTATAGGCAGCAAGAAGCATTCTCCGAGGCCCAGGTAGTGTGAGTACAAACAGGCCTGGAGGGGGGACAAGGACCCTAAAGCACGGGGCACGGGGCACGGGACGGAGGCACAGTGGGAGGGCGCCCTGAAATACTTCCATTTCCTGGCAAACTAGCACTCGAGCGCTCAAAAATACAGAATAAAAACAGGATTTTATAGTTTTTTTCCTCACAGCAGCGTCATAAATCTGTTTCTTTCTGACTGAAGCGTCGTGGTAACACACATTTAGGACTTCAGATGTTATTTCCTTTCTCTTTCATTTCAGTTTATTTGCGAACAAATAACAAAATCTGGATTTAAAGACTTAAATCTGGAACATTTCTAATCCGAACAATTTCCCTTCTTCTCTCAGGACATGAACAAACTGAAGACGAGCAGCGACGAGGAAGAGCTGGACGACGAAGAGGAGGAGGAGTCCAGTGAAGAAGAAGAAGAAGAGGAGGAAGAGGAGATGGAGACGGAGACTAAGAAGTCTAAAGGCAAATCTCCAGCAAACGGTTCGGTGGTGAGGAAGAAGCGAGCGTACGTGGAGATCGAATACGAGACGGAGCCCGCCGCCAAGAGCAGAGCCACGTAGTGATGTCACCTCTGCGGAGGACACGCCCCCTCCACGGCGGTCGCCACAGGACTGTAAACGCCGTTTGTTCATTAACGGACACACACACACGGGACGGATCTGACCTGGAATCCGATTTAAACAGTGACTTTAACTCTTTTTCTGCTCGACTGTGACGTTAAATGTTTTAATATCGTCAGTGTCGTCGTTCTGCAGCAACAGAAGTGAACATGGAAAAAATAAAGTGTAAACCTGCGTTTGTGTTTCCTATTAAACCCTTAAAAATACTTCATTTATAACTTTATAAAAGCGTCATTTTAGAGGAAGCTGCTGTTTGATTTACGTTTAAATTTCATGGTTAATGTTCCACTGATAATCAGAATAAACATGTTTTTAAGTAAAAACCTCAATATAATAAGAGTATAGTTTGTTACTATAAATATTTCGAAAAAGGTTTTGTAGCTTTATGGGATTCAAAGTCGAAAAAATAGTGCTGCTATCTGGTCGTAGATGCTGATCTCTGGGCGTGCTGCGACAGGTTTGTTCCCTCTGCTCCGTTAGCGATCATGATCATGTGTCGTCTGAGGGAATTTGCAGCAGCTCCAGCAGGGGACCCCAAACTTCCCTTTCCCGGGCCACATTAACCAGCTCTAACTGGGGCATCCTGAGGCGTTCCCAGGCCAGTGTGGAGATCTAATCTCTCCACCTGGTCCTGGGTCTTCCCCGAGGCCTCCTCCCAGCTGGACGTGCCTGGAACACCTCCCTAGGGAGGCGCCCAGGGTTCATCCTTACCAGATGATCCTGAACCACCTCAACTGGCTCCTTTCAACACAAAGGAGCAGCGGCTCTACTCCGAGTTCCTCACGGATGCTGAACTTCTCCCCCTCTCTCTAAGGGAGACTCCAGACCCCCTCCTGAGGAAACACAGTTCACACGCTTGGACCTGGACCTGGTTCTTTGGGTCATGACTGGAATCAACTATGAAAGATTTCTTTGTTGAGTTCTATAGAAAACTCTCCACTGTGTGAATGTAGTTTGAACCTTATTCAGTGTTAAAGAAACACACTGATGGAGTTAAACTTTGACACCTCACACTAGTGTTAGGTCAGGGGGGGGCAACTCCAGTCCTGCAGAGCCACTGTCCTGCATGTTTTAGGTTTCTCTCTGCTCCAACACACCTGACTCTAATGCTCTGCTCGTTATTAAGCAGCTGAAGCTCGTCACAGGTTGATTATTGTTAGACTCAGGTGTGTTAGACTCAGGTGTGTTCGGGTAGGGAGAAACCTAAAACATGCAGGACAGTGGCTCTCCAGGACCCTGTTAGGTCAATTCAACACTGATGTGTGTTATATTTCAACCATTGAGAGGGATGTTCCAACTGTGTCACAGTGTTCAAACTGTTTAACACTTTCAAAAGTGTTGTTTTAACTCCATCTAGAGTCGACGGATGCAGAAACTCTGAAAGTGTTGAATTAACACTTTCAAAAGCGCTGCGTATAACTGTTCATAAACAACAGATAGCTGTTGCTCCTGCATGAAAACATCTACGGAGTGAAATTCAATCCTCCATCATTGACATGGAGCCCGGTGTCTCCGGATCTGGGAAACATCCAGCCAGAAAGTAAAAAACGTGCGGGATGAGTGGTGTTGGGACATACCCACGGACCACTGCTGTCTTACAAAACACAAAGCTTTTTGCAAAATATGCAGTAAAGAATTTGCCATTTGGCACAGAAACCGACGCCGCGCTGTTACATACAAGACAGTCGTTGTTTCTCCGTCCTGATGACAGACTTCATGAGATCGGACTCTCAAGAGTTTTCCTGCTACTGTTTGTTGACACTGAATGTAATGCACTGGAGGCCACGCCCACACCAACTCCAACCCTGTCCTGGATTTCAACCATTCTCATCTGGTCACCCTCAATTTTTGGTTTTAAAGTCATTACCACAGACTGTATAAAAAACAGACGTAGCGTCTCCGTCAGCTCCGTTATCCAAATTGATCCAGTCGTCCTCGCCTACAGGAGTCTCCATCTTGTCAGACTTTGACTCCGCCTCATTTCCTCTGACCAAAAAAGTGCATGTATGTGACGTTGGGGGGAGGGGCGTACGTCCATCTGGCTGACGTTTACCTCCGAGGAGAAGTGAGGGCCAGAGGCTAGCTGTCACTCAAGAGACCACGCCCCTAATTATTCATACACTTTAACCTCCAATAAAATAAAAACTAGCCCCTCCCCCTCAGTGTTGTCATGGAGATCTGAGCTAAACACACAGACTAGAATGTTCTTTTGTCCTTTAACAGGTTTAATGATGCTGTGTAAACGGCCTGTTTAACATGGGGCTCAATGAGAAACTGCTCTGTTATGAAACCTGCCCCTAGTGGACACTCAGAGAACTGACGCTGACGGAGCTCTCTGTGGTGAGGGCTTGTTGAAAACACATATCCAAATGATCTTGAGCTATTTGGATACACTTTTTGATGTAGGTAACGTTTATCTGTGTTCAGTCAATTATATATTTGTCCAAGGACTTCAAGTACCTCAGGATCTTGTTCACGAGTGAGGGGACGATGGAGCGTGAGTTTGGCCGGAGAATCGGAGCAGCGGGGGCGGCGCTTCAGTCGCTCTACCGCACCGTTGTGATGAAAAGAGAGCTGAGGAAGGCAAAGCTCTGGATCTACCCTCAGTCCTGGTTCCTACCCTCACCTGTGGTCATGAAAGCTGGGTCAGGACCCAAAGAACCAGGTCCAGGTCAGGACCCAAAGAACCAGGTCCAGGTCAGGACCCAAAGAACCAGGTCCAGGTTCAAGCGTGTGAAATGTGTTTCCTCAGGAGGGGGTCTGGAGTCTCCCTTAGAGAGAGGGGGAGAAGTTCAGCATCCGTGAGGAACTCGGAGTAGAGCCGCTGCTCCTTTGCGTTGAAAGGAGCCAGTTGAGGTGGTTCAGGATCATCTGGTAAGGATGAACCCTGGGCGCCTCCCTAGGGAGGTGTTCCAGGCACGTCCAGCTGGGAGGAGGCCTCGGGGAAGACCCAGGACCAGGTGGAGAGATTAGATCTCCACACTGGCCTGGGAACGCCTCAGGATCCCCCAGTTAGAGCTGGTTAATGTGGCCCGGGAAAGGGAAGTTTGGGGTCCCTGCTGGAGCTGCTGCCCCTGAGACCTGATCCAGGATCAGAGGTTGAAGATGAGACGAGAGTTTTTATTGGGTTGCAACAATGCTCTGATACGTGAACACGTTTTCTTAATTAAAACAGAAGAGCGGTCTTTCTCGATACGCCGGCGTGCTCAGGTTAGATAAAATCCTCTTTGCTGCACTCCACTGATCAGGAGTGTCAGTAGTGTATGAATGCAGGTGTCTTTGCAGTTCATGATGTGTTTTTATAAGTTGGGGTCCCGGGGGAGACGTCACGTTTTTCTTTTGGTTCCCAAGATGAAAATGTTTGGGTTGGTTTAGATGGTTTGAGGGAAGTACTGTAGAAAAGCACTTTTATACCTCATACATTTGGCAGAAATGCATCAGTTTGTCCTTTGGCACGCAGAGAGCGATCATCACAGTGTCTTTTCGTACAAATGGAGATGTTATGATTGCCCCCAGTCTCACGCACAAACTGGTATGTGGGTCTGATGACCTTTTGATGAAGCAGAATCGGATCTAACAGAAGTTGTTTCTGTGATTTCCTGTATTTCCCGCAGCTTTTTAACGCCACTCCCTGCTGCTGCCTGTTCCCGTCCACTTCACAGACGAGACGCTGCTCATCCAGGAGTTTTGTCTTCTTGTCCAGTAACAGACGGGTGCGTGAGGTAAGTTCTTTCAACTTTTAGAGTCTCAACGTCCCTCTATCGGATTATTACTGTCATTTCATAACTGAGCTTTGTTACTAAAGACACTGCAGACAAAAACTCACACAGACGAACTAAATGCTCAGATTTCTAAAATGAAAATGTTCCATAATAATAATATTAATAACAACAACAGGGTTCGTACACTTTCCCAAAGTCAAATTCAAGCTTTCCTGCACCTTACAGCTGCCGTAATTACATATTTCTACAAATGCATACATATTCAAAATTGTTATTTCACTTTTTTTATCATGTTAAAAGAGATGGTTTTATGCTATAAACAACAAAAATTGTGTTTTGTAATAACAGAAGGTTGAGAAATAAAATTAAAGTCCTCGTCTATAGCAATTTGTTGCTTTATTTGTTAATTTCAAGCACTTTTCAAACCTTGAAAACACAACATCACCTGTACGAACCCTGTGATATTAATACTTTATATTTATTTAGTGCTTTTCTAGGACTCAAAGTCGCTTTCTGTGTCGACTTTAATCTGTGCTTTCAGTTTCAGGTTTACAGCAATAGAAGGGACCAGAAACACTCAAGAGTATCAGGTTAGCTAATCTGATGCATCGCCACCAAATGACAAAATACAAAAGGAATTATTTACTGTAAAGAAAACACAGTGGAGGAGGCTGATACTTTCACTTTTAACTTATTAACACTGAAACCTTTTACATCTGAGACCTCTAGGCTGCAGTACTTTCACTTCTGAGACCTCTAGACTGCAGTACTTTCACCTTTGAGACCTCTAGACCGCAGTACTTTCACTTCTGAGACCCTCTAGACTGCAGTACTTTCACTTCTGAGACCCTCTAGACTGCAGTACTTTCACTTCTGAGACCCTCTAGACTGCAGTACTTTCACTTTTGAGACCTCTAGACCGCAGTACTTTCACTTTTGAGACCTTTAGACCGCAGTACTTTCACTTTTGAGACCTCTAGACTGCAGTACTTTCACTTCTGAGACCCTCTAGACTGCAGTACTTTCACTTTTGAGACCTCTAGACTGCAGTACTTTCACTTTTGAGACCTCTAGACTGCAGTACTTTCACTTTTGAGACCCCCTAGACTGCAGTGTCCTTCCAGAGGCTTTTCACATCTGAACGTCTGAACAAAGGTATGTTTTTGTTACATTTTACATTTGATCCTAATCATTTTGGTTTCAAATTTTAATATGGGCACGATGCAACCAACTAACAGAATAACTGCGATCAAAACGATGAATTAATGCTACTTTAACTGTTGTTGCTCCTTAAACGACGAGTTTCAGATCCAACCAAACCCATGACCCCTCTGTGTTTACACTTTCCTCCACTTCCTGTCCTGATTCTTTAAGTTTTGACATTTCACTGATGTGGATTCTATCCCAGCTCTGACCTCATCTTGGCTTTAACGACTTGTGTCCTCTCTCTTGTGCCAGAATTACTGCGTTTTTTTCCCCCCCTCTGACCCCGGCTCCTGCCCTGGTACTTTATTTTGTTTTGTTCAGTTGTTGATAAGCCCGACGCAGGAACTTTACTTGGACATGGACAAAGAAAACTTCCTGTACTTGTTCCTCTCTGAACCATTAAGACCATACTGATAAGAAATATTATTATTCGGGCCTGTGAATGTTCTCATTCGTCCAGGTCGTCGTTATCCTCAAAGCAATTTCAGTCAAAAACAACTGGACTGGTTGTTTGTCTAGGAAGACGTTTCACCTCTCATCCAAGAGGCTTCATCAGTTCATGTACGCATCTGACCAGGACCAGGACCAGGCTGGGACTGGTCCAACTAACTGGTGTGGAGATCCAGGTATTTAACCTCTCACAAGGCCGATGATGTCACTGACACCCTTTGTGCTCCAAGTGCCCACGCCCGTCGTTAGAGTGACAGTCGTTGGTGGGCAGTTGGTTTCGACTTCGTTAGTGCTCTATTGAGTCTGAACGACAGTCGTTGGGGTCACCCGGGCCATGTGTGAACAGTTGTCCTTTGAGGTTAGATTGTTGAATCTCCTGGGAAGGGATGAAAGGGCGGCATTGTAAATTGGAGATAAGTGGTGTCTCAGACCCCCTCCTCTGTTAGCGATGGTTTCTCCACTTTTACATAGATGGCTTCTTTTACTCCTCTTTCAAACCATCTGTCCTCTCTGTCCAGGATTTGGACATTGCTGTCATCAAAGGAGTGGGCTTTCTCCTTGAGGTGTAAGTGGACAGCCGAGTCCAGGCCTGAGGAGTTAGCTCTCCTGTGTTGGGCCATGCGTTTATGCAGTGGTTGTTTTGTTTCTCCAATGTAAAGATCTTTGCATTCCTCGTTGCATTGGACAGCATAAACCAGGTTGCTTTTGTGGTGGTGTGGTGTTCTGTCCTTCGGATGTACTAGTCTCTGTCTGAGTGTGTTACCGGGTTTGAAATACACAGGGATGCAGTGTTTGTTGAAAATCCTCCTGAGTTGCTCTGAGCCCCCGGCCACATATGGGATGACTATGTTGTTTCTCCTGTTATCTTTTTCTTTCTCAACCACTTTGGTTTTCTTTCTGGAGGCAGCTGCCGTTTTAACAAAGGTCCAGCTGGGGTAGCCACAAGTTGTGAGGGCGCCTCTCAGGTGCTTGCGTTCTTCCCCTTGAGCCTGTGAGCTAGTGGGTACGTTATCAGCTCTATGTTGCAGTGTTCTGATAACGCCAAGCTTGTGTTCCAAAGGGTGGTGAGAGTCGAAAAGTAGATATTGATCCGTGTGAGTGGGTTTTCTGTATACCCCTATGTGGAGGCTCCTGTCATTCTCCATATGGACGTCACAGTCCAAGAAGGGCAAGCTGTTGTCTTTAACTTCTTCTCTGGTGAACTTGATGTTTCTGTCCACTGAGTTGATATGTTCAGTAAAAGTTTGCACCTCTTTGGATTTGATCTTAACCCATGTGTCGTCCACATATCTGAACCAATGGCTTGGGGTCACTCCTTTAAAGGAGTTCAACGCCTTGCCCTCTACCTCCTCCATGTACAGATTTGCATTTACAGATTATTATTCGGGGTTTCACTCAGTCCCTGCCACTTGTGTTGTAATTAATTCAGGTGATAATCCTTAGGATTTCAGTCGTGGTTGATTTAGAATTTCCATTTAAGTAAAAAAGAAATAATTGTGTTTAGAGTTTAGAAATCTGGAGTCTTATTGTTGATACATGAGCATCCAGTTTTCAGAATTGTGTGCATAGTTGAATGTTTGTGGGTAAACAATGTAGAAAAGAACTGGATTAAAGGTTGTTTTTTTAAGTATAATTGCATCAGTATGATCCTCCTGTTTGCCTTGTTAAAGTTGTTAATACAAACTCTTTCTGTGTTGGTTTCAACTTAAAATACACTTTAAAACACCCCGAACAACAAGGTGCTGAAAGAAACGCCAGCATGAATATCTTGTTGAATTAAAGGGATGGAAACATACTTTATGTTTAACTGGCATGCACATAACATGGCAGCCACCTGGAGTTTATTCACCCTTGATGTTCCCCTGGCCATTATTGGACGCCCGGATTTGACTCCCAGACTTTAAAGGAAGAAATACAGTATTACAAAACTTTCATCGTGGAGCCATCGGCTCTATCACCGCGGTGTTACTCAGGTGACTTCCTCCACACAAGCCACAAACAGACAAGACCAAAAACAGCTTTCTGTTTCTCTGCAGTAATAATTAGAAAGGCTCGATGCAGTCCTGCTCCTGCCAGGGTCGGTCACGTCTCTGTCACTGTGTCGCTGATGTTTTGCAGGGGGATGGCAGGTCGGATGAAGAGCTGGAGGACACTGAGGCTCCTGGTCCTCGTCAGCCTCCTCAGCCTCACTGAACTATTCGGTGAGAGATATTTTACTTTTTAGTGACTTAAAGTTCAGGTTTTTCTATGTCTTTAAATTTGTAACCCTTAAAATTCAGTCTTGTTTGACTTTGCACCTGTGGTTGTCACGGTAATGATTCACCTCTGAAGACACAACTAGTGTGAAATCAACAAAAGTTACTGTTTGGCTCTCAAATCTGTGTATTATGGACTGATGTACAGACCAAGTGCTCCCTCTACAGGGCACTTAGAAGAAGGGTCGTGTGACTGAATTCTCCTTGGTTTGTTTGAACTTCCCAGAGTTGAGCGACGATGAGTGGGAGGAGCTGAGCCCTGACATCGCTGCACTGCACCGCCTCAGAGGACTATCTGAACACATGTTTCATGAAAGACTCAAGAACCCATGGACCCCTGAACAAATGTTTCATAAAGGTCTTTAACAGGGGCGCCATGACGCCTAGAGGCTCCTCAGCGTCGCTGCAGGGCACCAAATTATTATTTGCAATGTTTTTTTTTCTTGAGAAATTAAAAAATGTGTCTAAAAATAAAGATTAACGTGAATCCAGCGTATTATTAGAAAATTTATAACTGTTCACAAACAAACTCTAACTGGCCCAGAACAGAGTAGTACAAACGTTATTAGGAAAGAGCTTTAGAAACAAATAGATGTATTGCGACGGTAGAAGAGTTGGAGTCATTTCCGTACTCTACAGAGGTCGACAACGCGCGCTGCATGCATCACCCAGAGGGACGAGCAGAAAGCTAGCATGACGCCACACAGTCTCGAGTTTAAAACGGGTCGACCTTTCCTCATGAGCAGAAGTAAGTGTGCCTTCAGTGTTATACTTAAACAGTTAAAGCATCCAAACCTCGAAAGTAACAACAGCACACAGACTTTAAGATAAACGCACAGAGTAACAGCCGGTCCAACTTTTACGGTGCTATTTGATTTTTACGTCTAAAAGTTTGAGAGTACTGTATGTAAAGATTTTATCATAGATCGAGGCCACCCACAGAAGATTAGTATTTTAGGCACCATAAAAAGGTGTGTGTGGGTTTAAGATCACTCTACACATTAATGTAGGCACAGTTTCATACGCAACTCAATTTTTAAAATATATGCAGTAGGGGGTCCCTGCTACAGCTTTCTCTCAGTCCTAACCTTAAACACCTTAAGTCATTGGTACACCTGTAATAAACATATCTTTTAGTAAAGATATGATATTATAAGTGCTAACCGGTGCATCAGTTTTGGTTTTATATCACTGTGACTTAAAGGATATTTTTCATTATTGTTTGACGGTTAATGAACTCAATGACTGATAGAAAGAATAATCTACATAACTAAGCTCCAACCCTGTATGAAGACTTCCAAGTGCTTGTTGTCTCAGCGGTGCGCGTCTCTTTTATCACATTTTTATTATATAATATTCATTGTTTCTATTCAGTGTTGGAATTTATCAACATTTTTCTATTCATGAACGGAGCAATTGTAACAAACAAAAAGTCCAGGGTTGGGTTCAACACATTTTCTTTTTCTACTCTGTTGTGTTTGGAACCGTTTTCTTGACACTGGTCCGGGTACAGTAGCCAAGATTGTTTCTGATAAAACTACTTTTTCTCTGAAAAAAATAACATGTCATGATGCAGATGGTGTGTAGGACTTCATGTACAGGGTTGACGTGTCCCGTAGAAAAAAATATGCGTACGAACTAGACTTTTAAATATTCATTGCTCCTGCTGGGGCAAACAAAACCTAAGTTAGCTCGATTTGGATAAGCTAACGTTCTGTAGCTCAGTTTAATTTAAAGTAACAGCAACCAATTACAGTTTTCATCACAAATCTGGTCAAACAGCCCTGCATTAAGTGTCTACATGAGTTTCTTGATACTCATTCGCAAACATATACACAATATATCTTCGATCAGCTATTGTTGGCCTGTAGTATATATTGTCCAGGCCAATTGATCAGTTTAGCTCAACTGTCAGAAGCTGTGACTGAGGGCGCCCTCCCACTGTGCCTCCGTCCCGTGCCCCGTGCTTTAGGGTCCTTGTCCCCCCGCGCCCCAGGCCTGTTTGTACTCACACTACCTGGGCCTCGGCGAATGCTTCTTGCGGCCTATACGTCATCACGCCGTAACACGTCACACGCATTGATGACGTCATGGCGATGTGTGGCTTTGTTTCCAGATCTTTCCGTAGACCTCGGAGTTTTTGTGCGTCTTGTCGACTGTTTTTGAATCTTTTCATCGACCAAATCTGCAGTAAACACTCCACCTCCGCATCACACCAACGTGAACCTTTCACCGCCATTGTTTGAAATGTCCGCGCATGGCCCCTCCTTCTTTTTTCTACGTCCCAACAGGCGCACAGGAAATGACCTCAGAACCACCGTAGGCCTCGTGCTCGTACACGTGCGCACGCTCGTGCTCGTACATGTGCAAACAGGCTTTACAAAAGCCAACTTCTCTCAGACGGGCTATGGACGGCCGGCTGTCCGCAGTTATGCGCGGAGCGGTTGCACTCACACTGGTCAAACGCACTAGGCTTTAGCTGAAAAAACGGTTTTGGCCGGGTGCGGAAGGACAGTGTGAGTGCACCCTTACTCCACATCAGGCTGTTTTAGCGTGTGTGTGTGTGTGTGTGTGTGTGTGTGTAAGTGTGTTACTTAATCGAGGGAAAATGAAATGTGCACTGAAAAAGTAACAAAGACTGTATTTCATTTTAGAGAAACATCCATCCACGGGGCCAGAGTTGAGAGATCAAGTAGCAGGTAAGAAATTTGTTCTTTAGTTCTGGTAAAATATGTTCTTTCAAACTCTGCAATGAAAACACTGAAGAGATAGACTTTGCAGTAAATTATTCAGCTCATCAGATTATTGTTTCTGGTCTCAACATTATAAATCACACTCTTCTGTGGCTGATATGTTGCAGAAGAGATGGACAGTGTGGCTTCTTCCCTTTGATGCTTTTTATTTATTTATAGCGATTTTATTACGGCAGGTACGCCTCTCAAAGAGAAGTCGGATTACATTTTCATCACTGTTGTAATGTAACAATGTACATACACTTTGTTACTGTACTGTAAAGTACAATTTTCACCTGCCTGTAGTTTATTTCGTTATTTATATTTTGGACAGCTTTCACTTTTACTCCACTACATTTCCTTAAACAAATGTATACTTTTACTCTGAAACATTTCCCATCAGCATCTTCGTAATTTATTACTAAAAAATCAAATCAAAATAAATTTGTAAGGCTGCATTCAGACCAGATGCGACGATTCACCTATTCACGGCACTTTTTATGTACAATGCCCGACACTGCCCCCGCGATTTTTGGTGGTACTGCAACATTTGATCGGTACGCATTCGCAAGCAAAATTCTTGTACTTATACTCAAGTATTGCTTTCAAGTAGTTTATACAAGACTGTGATTTCCATGTGGTCTTTATTAGGCTATACTGAATCTGTGCAATTGTGTTAATCTTCTTTTAGGGTTGATGTTGATGAAAACGTAATGAGTTTGCTGGATGATCTTCCGGAGTATGACAACTTCATGGTTTCTGTCATTCAGAGGGAACAGGTTGGTGGATTTTATAATGAAATGGAACTGAAAACTTCTCTCTGTAATGTTATCTTCACCTGATTATAATCGGTTCTTTTTTATGCTTTTATACATTTTTAATATCAATTATTTCCCAGGACTTTGACAGCTTCTTGGCAGCTATCGCCGAACAGAAGACACAAGATGTTCTTCTAAGTGCTTCGGAGATCTCGCACAGTTACAGTCAAAGACTTCTGGTCATGACTGATGGAGAAGAGTCAACACATGACAGAGTCCAACAGGAGTACAGCATGGATCCTCATTACTCAGTAATAGTCAACAGAGAATGCCTGTACGATGTCTCATGTGTGCCGGACGCAGACAGCTACACTGTAGTGAGAATATTTGGAAGTGTCTCAGCAGATGGACAGACCATGTCTGGCCTTTCTGGCTCATCACTCGCAGAGCTGATGTTGCAAACATCACTGAGATCTGTTCCAGTGTTCTCCCTCAATGGAAACACAACCAAAGACTTCCAACATCACTTCACTCGAGTGTTTATGGTCCGTGACGTCCAAACAGTTTTAGAAACCAACCAGGAGCATCAACAGATTTACCAGCTGATGAATCAACGTGGCTCGGTTTCTGAATACCGAATTCCCCAAAGACCGGTTGATCACAGCACACAGTATGACCACCAGCAGATCCTCATTATGGAAGATGACCCAACTGTCATAAAAGCTGCTACTTATCTTTATGAGAAGCACCCAAGGCTTACTTCGGTCTATGCTCTTGATAAAAGACAAAAACCCAAACTGATCCACGGTGCCTCTGAGCCTCTGACAGAGGACAGCAGACTGGTGCTGGTAGGACATGGCAGAAGAGACAACTCAGGAGAGATGAGACTGGCAGGGTACGGAGCACAAGATGTCTCCAAAATCATTCAACGAACCTTCAGGGTTTCTGATCAAATCAAAACAACAAGTGTGGTGGCCTGCGAGGTCGGATCAGATAAAGTGTTTGCAGAAACCCTGCTGAAGGAGCTCCATGAGACCGCCGGCATCACAACAGAGCTGCACCTCAGGAATGCTGTGCTCCAGGTCAAGCACACAGGAGAGAAAATCACCCAAGAGATCTCTAAGGATGGGCTGCAATGGCGGCATAAAGATGATAGCAAGAAAGTGGTGGCAACCCTTGATAAGAACGGACAAGTAATTACAAGGAATGAACCTGGCAGTAAAGGAGAGGCAACTTTTACCACAGAAAGAAACTTTCTAGGTCCAACTAAACGTTTTCAAGTCTACAGAGACAGTTGGCCCAAAGAGCCGAGGAGTTTTATTGACCAGAATGTTTTTGATAGCTTAGAGCCTGTTGACCGAAATGCTATTAACGAACTTGAAGCTCTGTCTTGGGAATATTTTCACGCAGACCTGCCACTTCCAAAAAAAATGACCTTTAAACTAGATGAGTTTTATTTAGCAAATAAAAAAATGAATCACAAAACAGGGAAAATGGAGATAGAGAGGATAGTGAACAACAATGAAAAAGAGACAATTCTCTCCAACTGTTATGAGATTAAATCAGGAAAAGACGTCAGAAATGTCGTCCGTCACTTTGCAAAGACTGGAGAAAAAAAGCCAACATACCTGATGGTCAATGACTGGATCTTAGAGGTGAATCATGTAAATCTTTATGTCTATCCAGTTGGAAAAAAGCTTGACAACAATCAAATAGAAAGTCAGCAGAAGATTAATGAAGTAGAGGAATGTATTCGTGAACAGATAGGCAAAGAAAGATACCCAGCCATGCGGAAGGAAATTCTTAAAAATATGTATGAGCCAATGGAAAGTTATGCTGAATATGTGAGAGATATTTTTCATGGAGAGCACACAACCCCCCTTCAGCTCTCCACTGAGGCCTGGTTCACCACGTATTTCACTGCATCAATTATATCTGAATCTGCAAGAAATTTCCGGACATTTCCTCTGGTTCTTATGGCCCTGGATATGATCGAAAGCCCAGACAACAACATCCGACAGAAAGGACTCGACTTTCTTTGGGAAGACCATTCAATGGCAAGTGGGCGTACTTGGATTGACCCGAGCAGGCGGGGATTTAGTGGCTCAGCAACACCTGAAGGTTCTAGCAAATTACAAAATTATAATCCTTCAACAAAAGGGGAACTAATGGGTGATCTTAAAAAAGTCCTCACAAAAGAGGTCAAACTGTACAAATCGTGGATTCAAAATGGAAAAGATGTGAAGTCTGAGATGTTGAATATTGCAGAAAAATACAAGATAACTGAAAGTACGTCAGTGGAAGAAACCATTTTCAAGGGTTATGATACTTTCAAAACTAAACTAACAGATAGAGGTGGTTCTCCAGCATCAGGCGCATTAGGAGGCTACAAAGACGACCACGTAACATCTCAAGACTTAAAATCTGCCTCAGAGTTGGAGAATTCATACAAACTTGAGTCATACTTCTCCAGGGTAAGAGAATTATCTGCTGAACAAATCCACAATGAGTTAAAGGCAAAATATGGTGAAACCCTAGCAGAGTTAAAGATCCAGGAGAACAGTGCCAGGATGGAAAATGGACAATTCATATGTCAACTGCTCAAGGGTGCTGATGGTGAACCTGTTGAGTTTCGGGTCGAGTTATCTCAAGAGAGCCAACGCTACAATGAAATCATGTTGGAGAAGATTGACATAGCAGTTAATGAAATGGAAAATCGCGGTTCAATCTCCTCCCATCAAGCTAACAAGTATGTAGAGCACACTGGGACTGCTGTTGGGACGCTGGGCCTGATGCTAGGGATGAAAGGAGCTGTTCGTGCTTTTGAAGAGGGTGATATCGAAAATGGTGTGGTGGGATCTCTTCAATCAGCTCATGGAGTGACATCAATGACAACATCTATTATTGCAAAACAAACTCTGTCCTCAGAGACAAGAATTGCCAAAGCTGCAACAGCCATTATGAAAAGCCCTGCAATGAAGGGCACTATGGCAGCTATACCAATAGTGGGAATTGGATTTGGGCTATATAATTTTAAACAAGATCTGGACAGACATGACACCCTGGGATACATTGATGCTGCCTTAGATGGTGGTTTGATCATTCTTGATGTTATTGAAATAAGTCAGCCTGAACTGGCACCCTTTATCGCGCCTTTCAACCTGGCTCTATCAGTAGTTCGAATGGTCATGGATGATGTTTATATGGGCATACAGAATGAACTAAACAACCTTCCGAAGAATGCTGGAGTTTCAGAAAAATTGCTGGCTGTTCTTCGTGGCTTTGGGAAGGGAACTTTGCATTTTGCAATTCATGTGGCAAGTTTCTTTTATGACTGGCATTATGAAGAAATAGAGGAGGGGCACAGACATGTTGCACAGATATCAGACTATCACAAATATTACAGAGTTACAAAGGAACAGGACGGAACAAGTGCCATTGATTTTAGTGGTGGTAGCTCCTCTTGGAATGGAGGAGGTATTCACTTCAGCCTTGCGGAGCAGGGTCCGTCTCAGCTCTGCATGGACTATTTTGTATCTAGTGATGAGAGTTTTACAAAGAGGTGTTGGAAAATTGATACACATGGAAGCAAAGATATTATTCTCGGCCTGGGAGAGTCACATCAATTAGAGTACAAGAAACTAGAGAAGAAAATCCTCATGTTCATTCCAGCTGGCTCTGTAAGAGTGGTTTCAGGTTATAATGCTGTATCAAAGTCAAGATATGGGATATACCATGGAAATACAGAGTCGAATCGTTTTTTTGCAATTCAGAAAGAAGAGGACAGACATTTGATTGAAGTCATGTTGAGTTACTACTACAGGCTTTACGGTGAACCAGGTGATGACATATTCTTTCTCGGCCCACAGCGAAGTTATGTTGAAGGCTCTGGTGGAAAAGACACATACATTATTCCTGGAAATGGAGGGAAAACGATTATTAATAACTATGATCCTTCCAAAGCACTAGACACTCTTCATTTCACCGTTGATTACAGTCACATTTCTGTGTCTAAATCTGGAGATGATGTCGTGTTAATGTATGAGGGCAGTCATACTGTGACTATACAAAGATGGTTTTTAGGGGAATCATATCGTCATATCAACATGATCTCAAGAGACGGAGTCATATTTGAGATTTCCTCCACTGTGGTTTCTTCTGTTAAACTGGTGGCTAGAGGGGTTAACTTGATGTTTAAGACACATGGTGAAACTGTGAACGCATCAGAGCCACTTTTAAATACAGTTAAAAGCGTCTTTGGGTCTCATTATGATGATTATCTCTTGGGAAATGGAGAGAATAATCTGATAGATGGAGGAGGAGGTCGAGATTATTTGTTTGGTGGTGAAGGAGAAGACGTATACATTGTGAAAGACAGAAAACAGTCTTCAGTTGTTATTGAAAACTACTCCAGAGACAATAAAACAGACTTGGCCATAATAGAAGCAAATCTTCACTCTTTTAAAGTCAGGGTAGAAGACAACAATGTTGTTCTTAATGCTTTCCATGACAATACAGCCATCCGTGTGACTTTATTGAGGTGGTACGAATCTCCAGCATTCCGACATTTGCTTGTTGTCACAAAGGATATGATCACATTCAAAATCTCAGATAACAAAGCTGACTGTCTGCAGAGTGACCAAATAACCAAGTGCATAAAAAGTCAAAGCATTGACTACAGCAGGTCCACATCTTCTCTGGTGGTGGACCTTGAAAAGGACGAGGCTTTTGACAGCGTGATGGAGGTTCGAGGGTCAAAGCTCGATGATATCATCCGAGGGAACAAAGAAGATAACGTTCTTGTCCCAGGAAAAGGAAACGACTTCATTCAGGGGAGAGGAGGAGAGGACTGGTACATTATCACACCAGGCCAAGGAGTCAAAACCATCAACAATCAATCACCAGATCTAGCCTTGGATATTCTGTTCCTCAAAGAACAATATCAGTATATAAAATGTTATTGTGAAGGACAGAACATCATCATTATGGTTAACAATACAGAAAATATTGTTCTAGAAAACTGGTTTGATTCAAAGAAATATCAGCACCTGCAGATCAAGACCAGTGATGGGATAACGGCAGGATTGACGACAAACCGCATCAGCTGTGGCGAGTCTGTAATGTTCCGCATAACTGTTGATTATAGAAACCAGAAACCTGAGCCGATGCGTTCGCTCCAAATACCTCTCAATAAAGGGTTAATTTATGATGAAGATAAGTCTGTGCATGACGGGTGTATCAGATTTAGAAGAACAAATTTACAGGAGAGAGTCTTCTGCAATCGTCGAGGTAAAGTGATGATGATGAATATTGCTGATTCAGTGAAAGAAATGTACGGTTCCTCAGGTTTTGACATCATGGTTGGAAACAACAATGATAACTTGCTTGATCCTTACACCGGAGGTGCACTGATGTTTGGAGGTGAAGGAAAAGACACTTACGTAATCAAACATGGATATGGAAACGACTTAATGATTTATAACTTTGCAGAAGATCACAATATTGATACCGTGTTGGTTGAGATGGATTTCCTCGATGGGAGCCAAGTGGTTTTTGACCCATCAACAGCAGATCTCGATGTGACAATCACAACAAAAGAGGAACAATTCAAATTCAGTCTGCTCAACTACAATAACGGTTACCAATATCATCACCTTGAATTTCAGAGCTCTGACGGAGTACATTTCAAATTGAAATCCCTAAATTCAACAGGAGAAGTCCCCTTCTTTTTCATTGAAGCTTTCAAAGTGACTCTGAAACAAGCAATGGTCGACTGTCGTTTGGACCTCAACTCTCAGAGAAATCTGTCAAAGGTTGACACAGTGCAAGGCTGTCCCTCCCAGTCCAATGACATACTAGGTAATGATCAAGACAACACTCTTATTGGTGGCTGGAGTCCTGACGCCTTGGAAGGAGGCGAAGGAGATGACACACTAATAGGAGGTCATGGACCTGACCTCCTGATTGGTGGTTTGGGAGACGACACTCTTTATGGCGAGGATGGAAATGACACTATGATGGGTAACTCTGGCCAGGACGTCTTTATTCCTGGACCAGGAGCTGATCTGATCGATGGTGGTCCTGGCAGAGACACTGTCCTGTACCGAGGTGATCATAACACAGGTAAAGGGGTTTATGTTAACCTGCTGACTGGACAAGGCCGGTATGCTGATGCTGAGGGGGACGTGTTGATGGATGTGGAGACAGTCATTGGCACCATCTATTCTGACATCTTGGTGTCTGGTCACGAAAGTTCTCTTCTCAGAGGCTCTTACGGCAATGACATGTTGGTGTCCACTGGAGGTGATTACCTGGTCGGGGGTGACGGAAACGACATTTACATGCTGGCTTTCAACCATGGTTCAGTCACCATTGATAACAGTGCAAAAGACAACGCTACAGATGTCTTGTACTTGAGCTCGCAGTCAACACCAATATTTGACTGCCAACGTTTATCAGACAGAGTCGTCCTGACTTTCTTTGGACAGTTGTACCAAACTGTTGAAATCATACTGGAGGGCTGGAGCAGCGATGACAATGAACGTGGCCATTTGAAGTTGTTTTACAGAGACGTAGAGGTGTCAGTTGATGAGCTGCTACAAGAGTGTCAATTAAGACAGAAAAAAGCAGTTTGGTCTCTGGCCATAACTTGGGTTATCTGCATCATTCTTGTCCTCTTCCATTGTGTTTTCATTTTACAAACATGCAGAAAATCAGTTTTTAGGGCACAACAGCAAAAGACAAAGGGACAAAGAGAAACAAATGTTGATGCAGAGTCAGTTTCCATGATGGTTTGCAGTCAGGTGGGGTGACTGCTTACCGCGCAACACAACCGGAGCTCGCACTCACGAGCCTTCACTTTAATATGGCCATACTTGGTAAGCATTTTATGAAAGCTCACTTCAGGCCGTGAAGCTTCGCCTCGGGCCAAACAACAGCCCCTTGCTGTGGTATAATCCCAAAATACCATGGCCTGTGATGAGCTATTGCTTAATTATACGTGTGTGTCGGTCACAGTTGTCTGATCCTCCTGGGTATACATTATTTTTCTGTATTATGTATTATTCACCCCATTTATTTTTGTATTTCATTCCATGTCAATATGTGAATGTAAATGTAGATATCTACAATGATTACTTTTATGAATAAATAAAAGTGTCATGCACACTTCACATACTCTATTTCCATACGTGATGAATGCAAAAGCAAAAGCAATAAAACTTTGGTTACAAGAAAAAGATAATGCTGTCTTTCTGTCTACACTGAACTGAGTACTGGTGATGCTGAACATGCCACAAAAAACTGTCACTAACATTCACTAGCTGATGCGGTCAAGTCCACAAAGTCAGTCACAGATAAAATACTGTATGGAAGAAAGCAGCATCGACAAACTTATCCACCCAAAGGGGTTTTCTAGTACAATGAACTGCCTTAATAAAAAAAGGGCAGCTCTCTACAGTTACTTCAGGTGCTTAGTGAAGAACAATGGAAACTTAAACTCTGGGTTCTCTAACTATGTTTTTAGTGCTTTGTCTTATGTGTAGGAACTGTTATGCTACAGCAGAGGGTTGGAGCTATTTTGAGCAGTAATAGTGGTTAAATAATGCTGTTTTGGATGCGTTCACCACCCCGCCCCGAGCTAATCAGTGTTCGACCATTGGCGTTGGTTGCTTCGCTTCGGGCCAAAAAACTGTCTTGATGGACGATGGCTGGACTAACACTTTAAGGTCTCTATTCACAATACTTTTTTTCAATTCAACGTTAGACTATATTGTGAAAGTTATCTCTCAAATGCAAACTGTAGTTCTTTCGATCTACATTGCTCTGATATTTCACAACTATTATTCTAGAAAACTGCCTTTATTTCCTTTGGAAGCTGAAAAACATCACATTGACATTAAAGGCATGACAGGTCTAGCAATAGTAACCAAGTGAGGCGGGATTTAGCATAGGGCCAACTTAAGTGTAAAAGCGCTCGTGTATTTATTGCTCAATTGCACTAAAACTTGCACACTAGCTGAGAGTGTTCTTTCTAAAGGCAGAGGTTCTTATTCAGAAAAGAGGGGATGTTGACAGTCCGTAATGATTTGTTTCAGGACGGCGTGCTCATACAGGCTCTTTATGGGGTCATATTAGAGCAATATGATGATATTTATCATCAAAACCATATAAAAATGTTTATCATGTATATTTTTATATAACATTTGTTGAAAAACTAGCGGTCAAACTACATTACGGCAATATTTACGTTCAATTCACACAGAAATAGACAAAAATAGTCTTTACCATGTAGTTATTTCAAACAGACTATTTATTGAAGTACCAGAAACCATGCTGATATCATTATCCACACATAAAACTACATATATGAGGGAAACAAGATTTAGGCCATATAGCCCAAACCTAGCTAATATTCTTTCTTCCCTATTACCATCATACAGGGTCATCCCTGTGTTCCCCTTTTCCCCCAAAAGGGTCCGATGTTCCCAGGTCGCATAAGCCTCTGCTGATTTAATTGCTGTTTTTGTGAGGGTTAGGGTTAGGGAGTAGTGTTAAGGTCTACATAAGCCCATTATACGGGGAACTCGGCACTGATTGTGGAAAAAAATAACCAGACCAGAGAGCATCGGACCCTTTCTGTGAAAAGCAGGGAACATACAAAGCGAGGAACATCGGACCCGGGGAAGATAGGTACACTCCCCATCATACCTGTTCTATGCACGATGGCATTCTCTTCAATTGCACTGTTAGGCTGCCAAATCATGCTGTAATTCCCTTTCTAATGATGCTCTCTAGGATTGCACAGTAGTATGTTCTGACTGCCCTCTCCATAAAGCCTAAATCGCCTTATAAAGGAATGTCCCTGCTGCAGTTAATTGCACAGGTTATCAATGTGTGTATTCCACCAAAGGTTGTCTTTGCGGACACCCCAGTTAAGGCTAAGTAAATAACTGACTGTATGAGACGTTACATGTTATCATATTTTAGGAGGCCTGAGCAAATGTTGCGGAGCATGGGGCGTGCTGTGAACAAGACTGTCGCCAATATAGTAGTCGTTGGATAACTTCTGACGGCTGTCTTCCTTTTGAGTGACGACGGGCTAGTGTGTAAGGTAAGTTCTTAAGCTTTTACAGTCTGAACAGCCATCAGTCATATTAAATATATATATATATATATATATATATATATATATATATATATATATATATATATATATATATATATATATATATATATATATATATATATATATATGTCATTATCAATATCATTTCATAGCTGGGGTTTGGTACAGAAGACAGCTAAAAACTAACTGCTTCATTAATGTTTGAGACCTATCTCTCTGTACATTTCACTGCTATATTCACAATACTACCCTTTCTAAATTACATATAAACTAGTGCACTTTTCTTTTTTTGATATATTGTATACTTCAGTTTGGATAACAATGTGTATATAGTCATCCAAACTGCAGTATATGTTTCACTGCAAAGGACCTGGATTAACTTTGGGTCATTAAAAGAAGAGCCTAGTGCTTGTGTGTTACTCAGTCCACAGAAGAATAAGCAGGTAAAATCTGAATTCCACATTGATCCTGCATTATTTTAGGATTAGTTGAAAATGGTTTGATGACGGTTTTCATAGAAGTTTTGTTAATTCTCTGCATTCCTAAAGTACGTGATACCCTGTGCAATTTACATGGGATTTTACAGTCACCACGTTTTACGAAAGGGTCTTTACATCGGGTATAAACAAATGAATCACTCATTGAATTGTAAAGACACAAACATATTTATGTTTCCAGGAAGTGTCCAAAGCTTTTGACCGTATAAATAAAGGTAAATTGTTAAACTACAAGAGCAAACGGTCGCCCCGTATTTTACAAGGATATAGCAGTTTTGAGAGTTACCTCAAACCGTGAGGTAAGCGTATATCCGAACTCTTCCTATGTGGAAGACTGAAACCTCTTAAATCAGTATGCATGATCTTTATAAAAGGTTAGCAATGTACATCTAAATGTGTGTTGGCGGAAAAATCTTATGATTTACGCAGATGACTTAGTTTGAGCGGACACAAACTGAGAAGGTATTCCTCTTGAAATATTGAAACAACAGTCTGTGTGTGTTTTAATCCCTGTGGATCTGTGCAATGATTATATTTCTGTATTGTTGTTATCCCTGTATTGTATTTACTGTTTTATACTGATATGGACCTAGATATCTGAAAGGATGTTGAAGTAAATTAAGAGTCAGTTATAAAGTTGTGACTGTTGAAAAAGGGAACTCCATTTTTTCATGCCTTTAGGCAGAAGCATCTGTCAAATGATTGCATCATTACTTTTTAACTCAACACCGCGGCATACCTCTTGTAATTTTTCTCAATACTTGCAGATTACAGAACAAAATCAGCTTTCTGTTTCTCTGCAGTAATAATTAGAAAGGCTCGGTGCATTCCTGCTCCTGCCAGGGTCGGTCACGTCTCTGTCACTGTGTCGCTGATGTTTTGCAGGGGGATGGCAGGTCGGATGAAGAGCTGGAGGACACTGAGGCTCCTGGTCCTCGTCTGCCTCCTCAGCCTCACTGAACTATTTGGTGAGAGATATTTTACCTTTCAACAACGTAAAAACCAGGATGTTTTTCTACATCTTTAAAGCTACGACCCTTAAAAGTCAGTCCCTTGGATTTGACCCCACCCGTGGTTATCAGGGTAATGTTTCACCTCTGAACAGGGGAAGACACAACTAGAGTGAAACAATACAGTTACTGCCTTGCTCTTAAGTCTGTGTATAAGTAATTCATGCACAGACCAAGTGCGCCCCCTAAAGGTCATTTATAAGGGATTTAAAGGATTTTAATACTGAATTCCATCCATTCATTTTAACCACAATAAGAGACAAATACTGAAGGGAAACCTTATGACTCAGATAAGACATGTAGTACTTTGAATATCTTGTTTTCTTTTATATCATCCACTACGATAACAACTAGTGCAGATTAATGCTACAGCAAACACTCATTGAACACCTTCTTAGTCAGAAAAGCAACAGAAGAGCAGGTGGTGTGATCTACTTACAATGCGGTCAAACTCCTGTTTAAATAAAGGACAGAGTCAATACCCATGAACATAATAGACACCTACAGTGGATCCTTTGGCTCAATGAATGTAAACCTTCTGTCCCAGAGTTGAGTGACGATGAGTGGGAGGAGCTGAGCCCTGACATCGCTGCACTGCACCGCCTCAAAGGACTGTCTGAACACATGTTTCATGTAAAGCTCAAGAACCCATGGAACAAAAGGTTGCTTCATAAATGTTTGCATAAATGTCTACTTTACAACTGTTATGGGCACCTCTGTAATATACCTATATTTGAATACATAGTATACTGTAGTTGAACCCTGGTGCAGCATTTTATATTACTGGGTCCTAAATGTACTAAACAATTGATATGAAGAACCTAATCTAAGAAATCTGCAGCTCTAAAGTATGTAAAACATTTCAAGAGGGTTGTCTCAGCCTATAAACCTCTTTCATGACACTCAGCCATTTCCTTCCTACTCTTTACACCATGTATCTTGTTTTTTTTACATGCCTTACTCTTTTAGTTCATTTTCCAATCTTCCTTTTTTCTTAAATTACTTTTTAATGTTTTTTTTTCTCAAATGTTTTATGTAAAGCACTTTGAATGGCCTTTTGCTACAAATCAACTTGTCTTGCCTAAACTTAAGGACGGCAAGGCAGCAAACATTGGACAGAGGTAATAGTCAGGGTACAGTAACCAAGATGTGCCAATTTACAACATTTTGTCCTCTGGAAACTTTGGTAAACTATTTTAAATATTTTATGAAAAAAAAAGAATACGGACTGCATTTCATTTTAGGGACACATCCATCCATGGGGTCAGAGTTGAGCGATCCAGTAGCAGGTAATAAATAATTTACACTATGTTCTCAACTAAGCTTTTTGGTGTAGTTCTGGTAAATGTGTGTTCTTTCCACTGAAAACCACTGAAAAGTTGAGCCTGTCGCCTACAGTTGTTCAGCTCATTACCGTGTACATACATCTACTAATGCCTCTGGACACATCATCAGCGATGTGCCTGGTATCATCGGATGTTTCGGGTCTTTCAACATAATACGCCATCTTCCAGGTGACCCAGCCGGGGCTTATGAGACCCCAACTTCTGTCAAGATGGCTAGCTGGCTAGCTAGCCACCATGACTCCATGGCTCTCCTCTTGAGCCACAGCCATCTTGAGGCCCTCTCTGCTGCATCGGTGGAACTGCGGATGGCTCTCCTCCTTCTCTCTCCCTCGATGCCCAAACTTCTGAAGGCAATGGTCGGGGAACGGGCTGCAAAACCCCTGCACCCAACCTCACTGTCCAACCAGCCGGCTGACAGTCAATGACCAGTCCTGCGTACTTGGAGAACTTCCCCTCAAAGACTTCTTCTAGGCGGTCTGCCCATGGGATGGTCAGCTCCAGCAGCACTACTTGCTTGCTGGACTCAGACACAAGGACAGTGTCTGGTCGCAGGGTGGTGGTTGCAATGTGACTGGGACTGACTAACTTCAGCTGATGTTCAAGATACAACAGCTGCCAGTCTTTTGCAGAGGTTAGGATTCCTGAAGATATTCTTCGGGCAGGAGTTGGCTGCTCCCCAGATCTGACAAAGGCGATGGTTTTCTTGGAGGGTCAGAACTGCTTTGCCCACACAAGTTGGAAAGTAGCAATCCCAGCTCTGCCTCGTGTAACCACTCCTACCAGGTTCCTTTGACGCATCCTTGCCTCTGCGTCCTTGCCACTGCGTCCTCCGCCCTCCTCCTTCCAGTCCCCACTTGTATCCTTGCTTTAGGCCTTTTGGATCACGCGACACACTGTACTGAACTACTTCTCTGGCTCTTGTCACCTTAAACCCATCCTCCAGGGATTTGAAGGGCAGTTGCAGTTTATTGGTTACTTACTCTCCTCTGTAAGGCCTCCACTGTTGAGATGGGGACTGCATAGACAAGGAGGGGCTACAGGATCCTGGGAAGAATGCAATGTTGGTAAGCCCATGCTTTGAACTTTCCAGGTAGGCCTGACTTGTCCGAGGATTTAAGCCAACCATCCAACTCAATGCAGGTCGACTGGAAAGATGTTGTGTTTTTCAGAGAGCTGTCAAAAATGACTGGCTTCTCTGTGTTGGTTGGGATGGCTGTGCCTGTGATGTTGAAGCAGAACTTGTCTTCCACCTTCCCTTTCCTCAGCACAATAGATCTTGATTTGGCTGGTTTGAATTGCATCCAGGTCCACTCCATTACCTTTTCAAGTCCCTCAAGAATCCACCGGCAGTTTGGGACAAATTCTGTCATGACCATGAGGTCATCCATGAATGCCCTAATGGGGGGTTGCCGTTGACCTGATTTCGATAAGGGCCCTCTGCACTCTGGCTCAGCACACTTGGTGAGCATGTTCACGGCCAGGGAGAACAGTGTCATAGAGACAGTGCACCATGTGAAGATACCGATCTCCACCTTGTGCCAACGTGGTGTTAATGCTCCTGAAAAGAATTTCATCCTGAAATTGGTGTAGTATTGTAGCCAAATGCTTTGGCCAGGTCGAGCCCCAGCACTGACAGGATGTCCTTGTTCTTTCTTGCCTCCCAAATCAGCTGTGTCACCACACTGGTGTGCTCAAGACAGCCTGGCATTCCCGAAACGCCGCCTTTCTGGAGCGATGTATCGATGTAGGTGTTCTGTTCCGAGTAGGTACACAGCCGTTTGTGAACAGTGCCCAGGAAAATCTTTGCCTCATCACACAGCAGGGAGATGATGCGAAGCTGGTCTAGTTGGGTCAAGTTTTCCTCCTTGGGGATGCACATACCTTCAGCTACTCTCCATTGATATGGGATCCTCCCTCTCCTCTCGAAGACTCTCAGGATTTTGGAACAGTTCTTATACACTTTGTATTAGGTGCCACTCCTGGAGCAGAGCTTGCCCTTGCCTTACAGGCAACCTCCCTGACTTCCTTTAGCTGCAGCTCTGACGTGTCGAACTGCACCTCCAGTTCAGCGATGGCTATACAGATGTTATATTCTCCAAGTTCCTGCTCTCTTGCGGGGTCGCTGTACATCTGCCTCAGATGTTGGTCTATGTCTTCCTGTGAGGAGGCTAGTTTACCACTGAGCCTCTGCCCCAGCACTGCCTTGGTGAACTTGAAGGGGTTTGAGATAAAGGAAGCATGCTTATGCGCTCTCTCGTGGCGCCGCCACAGTTCAAGGTGGCCGGTGGCTGAGTGGTTAGAGCAGTCGCCCCATGTAAAGAGGCTGAAGGTCCTAGAGGCAGCGGCCGCAGGTTCGACTCCGAACTTTGCCCTTTGCTGTATGTCTTCCCCTCTCTCTCTCTCTCTCATCCTATTTCCCATCTGTCCTATATAATAAAGGCTTGGAAAACTGCCAAAAAAGCAGTTCAACTCCAGGGTAGTTTTAAAACACTTTAAAAAGCTGTATTCGATGTGAAGTCAGAGCCGCAATGAAAAGTTGATTAATCACTCATTTTGAAAACTCAATACATTGTTTAAGTTGCAGCTTCTCAAAAGTAAGAATTTGTTGATTTGTATTGTCTTAACCTTATATATATATATATATATATATATATATCACACTATTCGGTAAGAATGAAATCCACTTCAGATTAGTTCTCATGTGGTTTTCAAAAGGTTTACTGAATCTGCATAATTGTTGAGTATCACTCTACGATATAAACATGTTAATCTTTGTTTAGAGTGGACTTTGATCAAAACCCAATGGGTTTGCTGGATGATCTTCAGAAGACTGAGAATTCCCCAGCTTCTGTTGGTCAGAGGAAACAGGTTGGTGGATTTTAAAAGTAATCTATCCATAAAAAAAACCTCAAATTTGATCTTGACCTGATTTTAATCAGATTATCTGCTGTGCTTTAAATGTTATTTTTATTTCAAACTATATTCCAGGAGTTTGACACCTTGTACGCAGCTATTAATGAACAGAAGAAACACGATTGGCTTCTAAGTGCTTCGGAGATCTCGCACAGTTACAGTCAAAAACTTCTGGTCATGACTGATGGAGAAGAGTCAACACATGACAGAGTCCAACAGGAATACAGCATGGATCCTGATCACTCAGTAATAGTCAACAGAGAATGTCTGTACGATGTCTCTTGTGACCCAGAAGCAGACAGCTACACTGAGGTTGAAATATTTGGAAGTGTTTCAGCAGATGGACGGACCATGTCCGGCCTTTCTGGCTCATCACTCGCAGAGCTGATGTTGAAACGGTCACTGAGATCTGCGCCAGTGTACTCCGTTGATATAAAAACCTCCTCAGACTTTCAAAATGAATTCAATTGGGTTTTCTTGGTCCGTGAAGTCAAAGCAGTTTTACAAACAAAGCACAATAATCACCATATCTACCAGGTCATGAATCAACGTGGCTTAGTTACTTTATATGAAACACAGGGACCAGTTGATCACAGCACACAGTATGACCACCAGCAGATCCTCATTATGGAAGATGACCCAACTGTCAGAAAAGCTGCTACTTATCTTTATGAGAAGCACCCAAGGGTTACTTCCGTCTATGCTCTTGATAAAAGACAAAAACCCAAACTGATCCACGGTGCCTCTGAGCCTCTGACAGAGGACAGCAGACTGGTGCTGGTAGGACATGGCAGAAGAGACAACTCAGGAGAGATGAGACTGGCAGGGTACGGAGCACAAGATGTCTCCAAAATCATTCAACGAACCTTCAGGGTTTCTGATCAAATCAAAACAACAAGTGTGGTGGCCTGCGAGGTCGGATCAGATAAAGTGTTTGCAGAAACCCTGCTGAAGGAGCTCCATGAGACCGCCGGCATCACAACAGAGCTGCACCTCAGGAACGCTGTGCTCCAGGTCAAGCACACAGGAGAGAAAATCACCCAAGAGATCTCTGAGGATGGGCTGCAATGGCGCCATAAAGATGATAGCAAGAAAGTGGTGGCAACCCTTGATAAGAACGGACAAGTAATTACAAGGAATGAACCTGGCAGTAAAGGAGAGGCAACTTTTACCACAGAAAGAAACTTTCTAGGTCCAACTAAACGTTTTCAAGTCTACAGAGACAGTTGGCCCAAAGAGCCGAGGAGTTTTATTGACCAGAATGTTTTTGATAGGTCAGAGTCTGTTGACCGAAATGCTATTAACCAACTTGAAGCTCTGTCTTGGGAATATTTTCACGCAGACCTGCCACTTCCAGAAAAAATGAACTTTAAACTAGATGAGTTTTATTTAGGAAAAAAATATTTGAATCGCAAAACAAGGAAAATGGAGATAGAGAGGATAGTGAACAACAATGAAAAACATAAAATTCTCTCCAACTGTTATGAGATTAAATCAGGAAAAGACGTCAGAAATGTCGTCCGTCACTTTGCAAAGACTGGAGAAAACAAGCCAACATACCTGATGGTCAATGACTGGATCTTAGAGGTGAATCCTGTAAATCTTTATGTCTATCCAGTTGGAAAAAAGCTCGACAACAATCAAATAGAAAGTCAGCAGAAGATTAATGAAGTTGAGGAATGTATTCGTGAACAGATAGGCAAAGAAAGATACCCAGCCATGCGAAAGGAAATTCTTAAAAAAATGTATGAGCCAATGGAAAGTTATGCTGAATATGTGAGAGATACTTTTTATGGAGAGCACACAACCCCCCTTCAGCTCTCCACTGAGGCCTGGTTCACCACGTACTTCACTGCATCAATTATATCTGAATCTGCCAGAAATTTCCGGACATTTCCTCTGGTTCTTATGGCCCTGGATATGATCGAAAGCCCAGACAACAACATCCGGCAGAAAGGACTCGACTTTCTTTGGGAAGACCATTCAATGGCAAGTGGGCGTACTTGGATTGACCCGAGCAGGCGGGGATTTAGTGGCTCAGCAACACCTGAAGGTTCTAGCAAATTACAAAATTATAATCCTTCAACAAAAGGGGAACTAATGGGTGATCTTAAAAAAGTCCTCACAAAAGAGGCCAAACTGTACAAATCGTGGATTCAAAATGGAAAAGATATTCGGTCTGAGATGTTGAATATTGCAGAAAAATACAAGATAACTGAAAGTACGTCAGTGCAAGAAACCAATTATTATGAACATTTCCTAACAAACTTAAAAGATAGTCCACCTTCTGCATCAGGCACATTAGGAGGCTACAATGACGGCCATGTAACATCACAAGATCCACAATCTGCCTCAGAGTTGGAGAATTCCTTCAAACTTGAATCCCATTTCTCCAGATTACAAACGTTATTTGCTGCACTAATCTACAATGAGTTAGAGTCAAGATATGGTGAAAACCTAGAAAGTTTACACTTCCTGGAGGGCAGTCAGCGAATGGAGAATGGACAGTTCATATGTCAATTTGTGTCTGAGGGTGCTGACGCTGTACCTTTTGAGTTGCAGGTTGATTTATCTCAAGAGATTCAACGCTACGATAAAATAACTTCAGAGATCATTGACACAGCAGTTAATGAAATGGAGAGTCATGATTCAGTGCCCTCCAATCAGGTCCAGAAGTACGTGACGCACACCAGGACTGCTGTTGGGACACTTGGCTTCATGATGGCGATGAAAGGAGCTGTTCGTGCTTTTGAAGTGAGTGACATCAAAAATGGTGTGATGGGTTCTCTGCAAACGGTTCATGGAGTGGCAGCCATGACAACGTCTGTGATTGCGAGTCGAACTTTGTCCTCAGAGAAAAGAATCGCCAACGCTGCAAATAAAATTTTGAAAAAGCCGCTAATGAAGGGCACTACGTATGTTATATCACTAGCGGGAATTGGGTTAGGGATATATAATGTTAAAAACGATGTAGAGAGAGGCAACGCCCTGGGATACATTGATGCTGCCTTAGATAGTGGCATTATTGTCTTAGATGGTATTGAAATGTTTCAGCCTGAACTGACACCGATTATAGCGCCTATGTACCTGGCTGTAACAGTAACCCGGTTAATCATTGATGATGTCTACATGGGAGCACATGATGAACTTAAGAAACTCTCGAAAAATGCCGGAGTTCTGGAGAGACTGCGGGCTGTTTCTCTTGGCATTGCAAAGGGGACTTGGCATTTTGCAATTCATGTGGCAAGTTTATTTTACGATTGGCGTTACGATGAAATTGAGGAGGGTCACAAATTTGTTAAACATATATCAGACTATCATAGGTATTACAACGTTACAAAGGAACAGGACGGAACAAGTGCCATTGATTTTAGTGGTGGTAGCTCCTCTTGGAATGGAGGAGGTATTCACTTCAGCCTTGCGGAGCAGGGTCCTTCTAAGTTCTGCATGGACTATTTTGTATCTAGTGATCAGATTTCTCGGCCGGTCTGTAGGGAAATTGATACACATGGAAGCAAAGATATTATTCTCGGCCTGGGAGAGTCACATCAATTAGAGTACAAGAAACTAGAGAAGAAAATCCTCATATTCATTCCAGCTGGCTCTGTAAGAGTGGTTTCAGGTTATAATGCTGTATCGAAGTCAAGATATGGGATATACCATGGAAATAAAGATTCTAATCGTTTTTTTGCAATTCAGAAAGAAGAGGACAACCATACGAATGAAGTCATGTTGAGTTACTACTACAGGCTTTACGGTGAACCAGGTGATGACATGTTCTTTCTCGGCCCACAGCGAAGTTATGTTGAAGGCTCTGGTGGAAAAGACACATACATTATTCCTGGAAATGGAGGGAAAACGATTATTAATAACTATGATCCTTCCAAAGCACTAGACACTCTTCATTTCACCGTTAATTACAGTCACATTTCTGTGTCTAAATCTGGAGATGATGTCGTGTTAATGTATGAGGGCAGTCATACTGTGACTATACAAAGATGGTTTTTAGGGGAATCATATCGTCATATCAACATGATCTCAAGAGACGGAGTCATATTTGAGATTTCCTCCACTGTGGTTTCTTCTGTTAAACTGGTGGCCAGAGGGGTTAACTTGATGTTTAGCAAAGATGGTGTACATGTGTTTGGATTACGTCCGCTGTTAAGTACAGTAAGAAACATCCTTGGGTCTCATTATGATGATTATCTCTTTGGTAATGGAGAGAATAATGAGATTGATGGAGGAGGAGGTCGAGATCATATGTGGGGTGGTGAAGGAGAAGACATATACATTGTGAAAAACAGAAAACAGTCTTCAGTGGTGATTTTTAATAAATCCACAGACAATAAAACAGACTTGGCCATAATAGAAGCAAATTTTAGCACTTTTAAAGTCAGGGTAAAAGATAACAATGTTGTTCTTAATGCTTTCCATGACAATACAGCCATCAGTGTGACTTTATTGAGGTGGTACGAATCTCCAGCATTCAGACATTTGCTTGTTGTCACAAAGGATATGATCACATTCAAAATCTCAGATAACAAAGCTGACTGTCTGCAGAGTGACCAATTAACCAAGTGCATAAAAAGTCAAAGCATTGACTACAGCAGGTCCACGTCTCCTGTGGTGGTGGACCTTGAAAAGGACGAGGCTTTTGACAGCGTGACGGAGGTTCGAGGGTCAAAGCTCGATGATATCATCCGAGGGAACAAAGAAGATAATGTTCTTGTCCCAGGAAAAGGAAACGACTTCATTCAGGGGAGAGGAGGAGAGGACTGGTACATTATCACACCAGGCCAAGGAGTCAAAACCATCAACAATCAATCACCAGATCTAGCCTTGGATATTCTGTTCCTCAAAGAACAATATCAGTATATAAAATGTTATTGTGAAGGACAGAACATCATCATTATGGTAAACAATACAGAAAATATTGTTCTAGAAAACTGGTTTGATTCAAAGAAATATCAGCACCTGCAGATCAAGACCAGTGATGGGATAACGGCAGGATTGACGACAAACCGCATCAGCTGTGGCGAGTCTGTAATGTTCCGCATAACTGTTGATTATAGAAACCAGAAACCTGAGCCGATGCGTTCGCTCCAAATACATCTCAATAAAGGGTCAATTTATGATGAAGATAAGTCTGTGCATGACGGGTGTATCAGATTTAGAAGAACAAATTTACAGGAGAGAGTCTTGTGCAATCGTCGAGGTAAAGTGATGATGATGAATATTGCTGATTCAGTGAAAGAAATGTACGGTTCCTCAGGTTTTGACATCATGGTTGGAAACAACAATGATAATGTGCTTGATCCTTACACCGGAGGTGCACTGATGTTTGGAGGTGAAGGAAAAGACACTTACGTAATCAAACATGGATATGGAAACGACTTAATGATTTATAACTTTGCAGAAGATCACAATATTGATACCGTGTTGGTTGAGATGGATTTCCTCGATGGGAGCCAAGTGGTTTTTGACCCATCAACAGCAGATCTCGATGTGACAATCACAACAAAAGAGGAACAATTCAAATTCAGTCTGCTCAACTACAATAACGGTTACCAATATCAGCACCTGGAACTTCAGAGCTCTGACGGAGTACATTTCAAACTGAAATCCCTAAAGTCAACAGGAGAAGTCCCTTTCTTTGTCATTGAAGCTTTCAAAGTGACTCTGAAACAAGCAACGGTCGACTGTCGTTTGGACCTCAACTCTCAGAGAAATCTGTCAAAGGTTGACACAGTGCAAGGCTGTCCCTCCCAGTCCAATGACATACTAGGTAATGATCAAGACAACACTCTTATTGGTGGCTGGAGTCCTGACGCCTTGGAAGGAGGCGAAGGAGATGACACACTAATAGGAGGTCATGGACCTGACCTCCTGATTGGTTGTTTGGGAGACGACACTCTTTATGGCGAGGATGGAAATGACACTATGATGGGTAACTCTGGCCAGGACTTCTTTATCCCTGGACCAGGAGCCGATCTGATCGATGGCGGTCCTGGCAGAGACACTGTCCTGTACCGAGGTGATCATTACACAGGTGAAGGGGTTTATGTTAACCTGCTGACTGGACAAGGCCGGTATGCTGATGCTGAGGGGGACGTGTTGATGGATGTGGAGACAGTCATTGGCACCATCTATTCTGACATCTTGGTGTCTGGTCACGAAAGTTCTCTTCTCAAAGGCTCAGACGGCAATGACATGTTGGTGTCCACTGGTGGTGATTACCTGGTCGGGGGTGACGGAAACGACACTTACGTGTTGGCTTTCGACAACGGTTCAGTCACTATTGATAACTGTGCCATGGACAATGATATAGACATATTGCGCTTGAGCTCACAGTCGACATCCCATTATGACTGCCAACGTTTATCTGGCAGAGTTGTCCTGTTTTTCAACTACTATGAACCCTACCAAACAGTTAAAATTATACTGATAGGCTGGACCGGGTACACTGAGAAATGTGGTCATTTGAGGTTGTTTTTCAGAGATGAGAAGGAGAGGTCAGTGAACGCACTGCTACAAAAGTGTCAGTAAAGACAGAATAAAGCAGTTTATTTTTTAGCCAATAAAGTAGGTTATCTGCATCAGTCTTATCCTGTTTCACTGTGTTTCCATTTTACAAACATGCAGCAAACAGCAAACAACACAGGGAGAAACAAATGTTAATGCGGGGTCAGTTTTCATCATGGCTGACTTAAGGTGGAGCTCTGTAATTATGCAGCTACAATGCAGCTTGGACAGTATCAGAATTTCATTGATTATTTTATCTTCATTAATCAGTTGGTTGTTTATGTTAATTTGAAAGGTTCGGGAATGACATTGACAAACCTGTCTTTCTTGGATGGTGTTTGAATCAGATAATTTATAAATCCATCAACTGAACTTGGAGGTAAATATAATAATTATAAATAATGTATTAATATGGTGTTTTGATTTAAATATTTGACTTGTCTAATGTAGCCAAAGTCATCTAACTGTCTCTGTACTCAAATATTTCACAATCATATCAAATCATATGGATACTTTGTGCTTTATTCATGGAATTAAAATGATTCATACTATTATTTGTGTTCAAATATTTCTTTTTTTCTCTCCCTGACTCTTGAGTTTTGAGTAAAGACAACGTTCAGTCACAGGAAGAGAAAAACTATGAAGGTTTGATGAAAAAATGCTTGATGCATCTTCCATAAAAAGGAACGCCTAGTGGCTGAAATAAACGCGGCGGTGTTCAGGGTGGTGTCTGAAAAAGTTTGCAACTCTTTGGATTTGATTTTAACCCATGTGTCGTCCACATATCGGAACCAATGGCTTTGGGTTACTCCCCTGAACAATAACAGAGGGGATACTGGTGAACGATGGCAACATCACACTCTACTGTAATCATTCTGACGTTCAGATCTATCTATCTATCTATCTATCCATCTATCTATCCATCCATCTATCTATCCATCTATCTATCCTTGCTGTCATGCACATAAAGAACATGAGTAACAACATTACAGACCTACATTCTCTCAGTTTTACTAGGTTGGTCCATTACAACAGGAGTAAACCAGATGACACAAGAATTATAGTTTAAGTCCTAAACAGACGAGACGACTGCACTGAGAATAACTGAAAACCTGCCGTGGTACAAGAGCGCTATGGTTTAAATGAGAGTTTAACAGAAAACACATTTAGCGTCTCCTGGAAAACCTTCATGCTCACGCTTGTTCACGTGAAAAGTGACACAAGTAGTTGAGTAAATTTCAAACCCAAAGAAACTCTTGCTTACCTTTGGCTGAGGTGGAGAAAACGATGCGTCCATGACAGTAAAATGCAACAAAGGGCGACGGAAATGCGCTCAGCGAATAAATCATGAAGTCAGGTGTGAATGAAATGAAGTTCAAATCCAAAAAAACTCTTGCTTACCTTTGGCTGAGGTGGAGAAATGCACCGATAAATCCTGATATACACGGAGCTCGTCAAAGTGGATTTGGAAAATTACGGAGAACGCGGCTCTTTGCTGAACACTTCAACCGTCCGAAAAGCAGTTGTGATCCATCGTTCTGGCCGCTCTCGCGTGCATCATGTGTTTCTCTTTTACTTTAAAAAAAAACAATTTGCATTGTTGAAGGAGAGCTCTCAGCAGGAAACCGGTGGATTGTTACTCCAGGTAGGGAATGAGTCCTGACCCCAAGTGAAGGAGGTCAAGGACCTCGGGATCTTGTTCACGAGTGAGGGGACGATGGAGCGTGAGTTTGGCCGGAGAATCGGAGCAGCGGGGGCGGAGCTGCAGTCGCTCTACCGCACCGTTGTGATGAAGAGAGAGCTGAGGAAGGCAAAGCTCTGGATCTACCCTCAGTCCTGGTTCCTACCCTCACCTGTGGTCATGAAAGCTGGATCAGGACCCAAAGAACCAGGTCCAGGTCAGGACCCAAAGAACCAGGTCCAGGTCCAAGCGTGTGAAATGTGTTTCCTCAGGAGGGGGGCTGGAGTCTCCCTTAGAGAGAGGGGGAGAAGTTCAGCATCCGTGAGGAACTCGGAGTAGAGCCGCTGCTCCTTTGCGTTGAAAGGAGCCAGTTGAGGTGGTTCAGGATCATCTGGTAAGGATGAACCCTGGGCGCCTCCCTAGGGAGGTGTTCCAGGCACGTCCAGCTGGGAGGAGGCCTCGGGGAAGACCCAGCACCAGGTGGAGAGATTAGATCTCCACACTGGCCTGGGAACGCCTCAGGATCCCCCAGTTAGAGCTGGTTAATGTGGCTCGGGAAAGGGAAGTTTGGGGTCCCTGTTGGAGCTGCTGCCCCTGAGACCCGACCCCGGATAAGTAGTTGAAGATGAGATGAGAAGGAGAATTAGAGCTGCACCGAGCCGATACCCAGATCGGATATCGACTAATTCGCTGTATCGGATATCGGACACAGCAACACAGTCACAGTGATCTGGTCACTTCAATTTTTCAGTTTACAACAGCAGTTAGGGTTTTATATTACATTTTAAAATCTGTTTGCACTTTACATGGAAGTGTTATTTCGTTTTGCTGCTTATGTAAACTTTGTTTGTTAATAACATTAAGTACATTTATATCTGCGTTCATTTGTGACCTTTATTAAAGAAGACTAAGTGTTTACGTCGAGCTTTACTCCCCTGAACAATAACAGAGGGGATACTGGTGAACGATGGCAGCATCACACTCTACTGTAATCATTCTGACGTTCAGATCTATCTATCTATCTATCTATCTATCCATCCATCCATCTATCTATCCATCCATCTATCCATCTATCTATCCATCTATCCATCTATCTATCCATCTATCTATCCATCTATCTATCCATCTATCCATCTATCTATCCTTGCTGTCATGCACATAAAGAACATGAGTAACAACATTACAGACCTACATTCTCTCAGTTTTACTAGGTTGGTCCATTACAACATGAGTAAACCAGATGACACAAGAATTATAGTTTAAGTCCTAAACAGACGAGACGACTGCACTGAGAATAACTGAAAACCTGCCGTGGTATAAGAGCGCTATGGTTTAAATAAGAGTTTCACAGAAAACACATTTAGCGTCTCCTGGAAAACCTTCATGCTCTCGTTTGTTCACGTGAAAAGTGACACAAGTAGTAAAGTTCAAACCCAAAGAAACTCTTGCTTACCTTTGGCTGAGGTGGAGAAAACGATGCGTCCATCACAGTAAAATGCAACAAAGGGCGACGGAAATGCGCTCAGCGAATAAATCATGAAGTCAGGTGTGAATGAAATGAAGTTCAAACCCAAAAAACTCTTGCTTACCTTTGGCTGAGGTGGAGAAATGCACTGATAAATCCTGATATACACGGAGCTCGTCAAAGTGGATTTGGAAAATTACGGAGAACGCGGCTCTTTTCACTTCAACCGCCCGAAAAGCAGTTGTGATCCATCGTTCTGGCCGCTCTCGCGTACTTTTTCTTTCGCATGTTTGAAGGCGAATAACTTATAATGTTGTTCATTTAGCTTTTTCCGCTGAACACAAACACCGTCCGGGTGTTCAGTCCTGACCTAACACCCTTTCAAAATAAGATTTCCGGTCCGACAGATGGAACAGACGCATGATGAGCAGATTCTCGACAGCTCAACTGTCATCAGTGGTTAAACACTTCCTCACGTTGTAACTTCATATATAAAGATAACCCTGAATAATCTAAGGTTGCTGACTCATCCTAACACAGAGTTTGTAGCATCAGAGAGTAGAACACCGTGACTTTCATTGACATTAACGAGAGAACATAAAGTAGCACCTTTATGACTCTTTCTTGGTGCTGCACAGAGGAAATACTTCATCCTTTAGTGCTCTTACCCACGGTGCCGCTTCAGAGGAAGCTCCACAGACGGGGCTGAGTTCAGGCGGAGCTCTGCTGACTTCACTCCTCTCTCTGAGCTGCAGAGAGCACATGGACGCACAGCACTGAAATAAAAACACACGGCAGGGTTAAAGAAGAGAGTTCGCCCGTCCTCGGTCACAGATTCACTCAAGGTTCACTCACTAGCTGTTGTTCCTGAGCTTTCATCCGGCCTCTGGACTTCCACCGTGGTTTCCTGCTGCTTTCAGTCGATGAAGAAAGAAACGCGGGGTCTTTAATGAACGACAAAGAAAGTATTTCACTCACATCCTGAGGAGGAACTTCAGTGAACACTTTGGTTTCTAGCCTTAACAGAACTTAATATCCGGACGGATCTGCTCTGCTGCACTTTCCCGTCTTTTCCTGGTGCTTTTACTGGTGATCTGCACCGAAGTGCAAGTAGAATTCATTTACACACTTAAATTGAATATTAGTGCATGAACGTTTCTGTGTCAGATTAGTAAAATAAAGTGACATTGATGAGAGAAAGCAGTCAGAACGTTTGGGCGACGCTCAGCCTGAGCGGCTCAGGTGGTGGTTTACATTCAAATGGAGACTTTACGCTTTATTTTGGAGCTGGTTAAGTATGGGCTTTTATTGTGAAGGACTGAAGTTTGGTCCGGGATGTTTGGACAACATTGATGGACTTTTATTGTGAAGGACTGAAGTTTTGACAACATTGGTGGACTTTTATTGTGAAGGACAGAAGTTTGGACAACATTGATGGGCTTTTATTGTTAAGGACTGAAGCATGGTCCTGGATGTTTGGGCAACATTGATGGGCTTTTGTTATGAAGGACTGAAGTTTGGACAACATTGATGGACTTTTATTGTGAAGGACTGAAGTTTTGACAACATTGGTGGACTTTTATTGTGAAGGATTGAAGTTTGGACAACATTGATGGACTTTTATTGTGAAGGACCAACAGCTCTAGTGTTAGCGTCCTTTTGAGCGCTCTGGTTCACACAAAGATAAATCAGGACGTTCAAACCAGATTTGGTTCCAAAGAGAAGAAGTTCGACTTTAGTTTAAAAACATTAAATGAACTCTAAACATTACACCATCATTTATTTTTTTCAGTTAAACAGAAAGTTTGTTAGGATTTAGATAAAAACTGTCCAGCTTGTGCTACAGATGCGTTAATTCGATTAAACAGAATAAATTCTGTTGACGGGGGATGGACTTGAGCTCGTCGTAACGTCATCTTACAGAAACAGACGCAGGTTCACGTGTGAAAACACTACTTTGACGTAGTTACTTCGACCAAAGGTGAATATTTGGATTTGATCAGATAAGGAACTCAACTGCGAAGCTACAGAAAGATATATAAAAAAACTAATGAATAAATAATAATTTCAATGTGATGGAGAAGGGAAAAGAGAGAGAAAAGGGAACCTGCTGAGAGACTTTAAGAAACATTTAACTTATTATTTTATGAGTCATAGTCAGTTTATTTACTTTACTGTGTTTGACTGATTTAAACAACTTTTTAGTGGTGGTTTTGCATCTATTTTCAATCTTTTTGTGGTGTTTTGTTTCTATTTTTAGTCATTTTGTATCATTTTGTGGTGTTTTGCATCTATTTTTTATCATTTTGTATCTTTTTGTGGTGTTTTGTGTATATTTTTAGTCATTTAGCATCTTTGTGGTGGTTTTGCATTTATTTAACTTATTATTTTATTGAGTCATAGTCAGTGTATTTATTTTACTTCCTTCTCCGTCATATTTGACTCGTTTAATCAACTTATAGACGAATAAAACAAAGGGGAAGCACCCAGACACAGGTAAGTTAGGCCAGTTGGTCACAAGATGGCGCCCGTTACAATTCAGCAGTTAACATGAGTGAAAACAACCCCGTGTGTTTCCTGCACTAGTTACCTTAAACGTGTCGCTCTCCTCCCGCAGACCGGGCCCGGGTGCGGTGAAACAAACCGTCCCGGTGTTAAAACAGATGCTGACGAATGTTTAAAAGTTAAAATAATTAAAACAAACGGCTCTTTTCAGCTTCTTCTTCTTCTTCTTACTTTCCTGTGTTCGTCTGTTTAAAATGGCGCCGCCGGCGGCCGCGAACGTGACGTCATCCACCCGTTGCTCGTCTTCGCGCTCCGCCAGAGTTCGCGCCACTCTGACGTCACTCCGCCTCTAAGTGTAGATTAATACGCTTTTGTTTTTCTGTGGCGGGAAAATTCGCTTTTTAAAAAAAAAAAAAAAAACCAGAAAATTACGTAAACAACTCAAAATTGATTTGATTTATTTTTTGGTATTTTTAAAAAAATATATTATCCTGTCAAAAAGTTACTAATCTTTTCTTCTTATTAGCTAAATTCCACACACACACAATTTGTTAAACCAGTTGCTGATGAGATGACCTTTGACCTTTCCAACATGGCGGCACCTAACGCAAGTCTCCATTGGACCAAGACCAAGTTTATGAAGCTCAAACAGAAATATGAGTTCTCTCTTCTGTCCTTTAACAAGTCGACTATTCATGATCTATAAACAATAAGTACTTTATTATTATTTACCTTTGTGTTTTTGATAAATCCTCTTTTTGCTGGAGCTGATGAATCCGTTTAAAATGGTTTTTACCAAAGTAACAGGTCAGGATCTGTGGGTCGGCCATGTTTCATTTCACTACGACGACAAACGCTCACGCTGAGTCCTGACCCCGAGTGATGAGTTCAAGGACCTCGGGATCTTTTTCACGAGTGAGGAGACGATGGAGCAGCGGGGGCGGAGCTGCAGTCGCTCTACCGCACCGTTGTGATGAACAGAGAGCTGAGGAAGACAAAGCTCTGGATCTACCCTCAGTCCTGGTTCCTACCCTCACCTGTGGTCCTGAAAGCTGGGTCAGGACCCAAAGAACCAGGTCCAGGTCAGGACCCAAAGAACCAGGTCCAGGTCAGGACCCAAAGAACCAGGTCCAGGTCAGGACCCAAAGAACCAGGTCCAGGTCAGGACCCAGAGAACCAGGTCCAGGTCAGGACCCAAAGAACCAGGTCCAGGTCCAAGCGTGTGAAGTGTGTTTCCTCAGGAGGGGGTCTGGAGTCTCCCTTAGAGAGAGGGGGAGAAGTTCAGCATCCGTGAGGAACTCGGAGTAGAGCCGCTGCTCCTTTGCGTTGAAAGGAGCCAGTTGAGGTGGTTCAGGATCATCTGGTAAGGATGAACCCTGGGCGCCTCCCTAGGGAGGTGTTCCAGGCACGTCCAGCTGGGAGGAGGCCTCGGGGAAGACCCAGGACCAGGTGGAGAGATTAGATCTCCACACTGGCCTGGGAACGCCTCAGGATCCCCCAGTTAGAGCTGGTTAATGTGGCCCGGGAAAGGGAAGTTTGGGGTCCCTGCTGGAGCTGCTGCGCCTGAGACCTGATCCCGGATAAGCAGTTGAAGATGAGATGAGATGAGACAAGCGCTCTGGGAATTTCCAGTTCACGAGTGGAAAGGCGCATTTTCCCAGAGCACCTGAAGGCACCATCACAGCTGTAAAACACTGACTTTGAGCTTTTCTTTGTCTTTGTGACTCCAACTCAACTCAGTCTGCAGATGAATCAATAATGGAAACAATAATTCCTACTGAGGGTCTTTGGATTGCAGTTTGATTTTAACCAAGACTTCCTGTTTGATCCAATCAGGAAGCTCCGTCAGTGTCAGTTCTCTGAGTGTCCACTAGGGGCAGGTTTCATAACAGAGCAGTTTCTCATTGAGCCCCATGTTAAACAGGCCGTTTACACAGCATCATTAAACCTGTTTAAGGACTAAAGAACATTCTAGTCTGTGTGTTTAGCTCAGGTCTCCATGACAACACTGAGGGGGAGGGGCTAGTTTTTATTTGATTGGAGGTTAAAGTGTATGAATAATTAGGGGCGTGGCCTCTTGAGTGACAGCTAGCCTCTGGCCCTCACTTCTCCGCGGAGGTAAACGTCAGGAATCGACCACTGTGGATTCACCTAAAAACTGAGTAAACGTGTTTTAATGAGAAACATTTACATTTCCCGCTCACTGACGAGGATCCTTCTCATTAAACATTAAAAACATCTTCTTCTTTTTAGCTTTTACCTCTAAATGTCACAGAAAACAAGCACTGAAAGAGCTTTGGAAGGAAACTTGAACTAGAAACAAACTAGATAGTGTAAACGGAGGCGTCGGCTCCTCTGGTTTGTCCGCGGGGGCGTTCCCAGAGAAAACACGTCCTGACGCAAAAATGACTCAGGAGCTTTCGTACGAAGTGAACTACGGAATAGAAAACAGCTTTTTAGGTGCATCTGTCAGGGACCATAATATGGGTTAAACATCAGCCAGATGGACGTACGCCCCTCCCCCCAGCGTCACATACATGCCGTTTTATGGTCAGAGGAAATGAGGCGGAGTCAAAGGGCGAGGTCTACGGAAAGATCTGGAAACAAAGCCACGCATCGCCATGACGTCATCAATGCGTGTGACGTGTTACGGCGTGATGACGTATAGGCAGCAAGAAGCATTCTCCGAGGCCCAGGTAGTGTGAGTACAAACGGGCCTGGAGGGGGGGACAAGGACCCTAAAGCACGGGGCACGGGACGGAGGCACAGTGGGAGGGCGCCCAAAGTCTGACAAGATGGCGGCTCCCGTAGACGAGGGCGATTGGATCAAGTTAGAGAAAGGACCCCGAACACAAACACGACATTTTATAAACTTAAAACCAAACAAACACAGAAGACGAAACAAAGGAAGCATTTAAACAAACAAAGACGTTTGTCACGGTATGAAAGCGTCCAGACGTTCAAACCAAATGTTCTTTTATTTCTTATCGTCCGTTTTTACAGATTCTTGTTTCAAAAAGAACAAAAAATAATGAAAAAAGCTTGAAAACTTCCGGACTTTTCCAAAACCGCGTCTGAAAACAGCGGATGAGACGCTGCTTCAGCCTCTGTCACGCATCCCTGCTTCAAAGGAAGTCGTGTCCAAAACGAACAAAAGAACAGAACAAAAGAAAAGACTTCCGTCCTAATTGGCGTTCGGCCGAGCGTCCGACGTCTGACACTGAAGCTGAGCGTCCTGAAAAAAGACCCAGTTCTCGTCGTTTCCTGATTTTTCCAGCACGAGTGAAACTTTGCGTTTATTGAAATGAAAGAACGCGAGAAGATGAGCGGCGCCGTCTGCAGGAGAAACACACGCCGCTGCTGAGGCGGCGAAAAAAACAAAAAACACGGCTGCTTCAGTTTTTCGTCCTGACGTAGAAAAATACACGTTTCAACCTCGTTCAGTCGCTCACAGTGTTTCTGCAGGAGAAGCCGCTCTGGGCTGTCCGCCATTTTGTCTCTGACATCATCACCGTCATCATCATCATCATCATCAGTCTGTCGTATGGATGGACCCATTATGAGAAGGGGGCCCCACTTATGTGTTCGTTTTGTCTCTTTGTGGTTGTTTTGTGTCTCTTTGTAGTTGTTTTGTGTCTCTTTGTAGTCGTTTTGTGTCTCTTTGTGGTTGTTTTGTGTCTCTTTGTAGTCGTTTTGTGTCTCTTTGTAGTTGTTTTGTGTCTCTTTGTAGTTGTTTTGTGTCTCTTTGTGGTCGTTTTGTGTCTCTTTGTGGTCGTTTTGTGTCTCTTTCTGGTTGTTTTGTGTCTCTTTGTGGTTGTTTTGTGTCTCTTTGTAGTCGTTTTGTGTCTCTTGTGTCTCTTTGTTGTTGTTTGTGTCTCTTTGTTGTTGTTTTGTGTCTCTTTGTGGTTGTTTTGTGTCTCTTTGCAGTCGTTTTGTGTCTCTTTTGTCTCTTTGTGGTCGTTTCATCAGCTCATGGTCAGTATGTGTCTCTTCGAGTGACATCTTGCAGGTGAAGTCCAGGGGACCCCTGACCCTCTGGACCTCTGACCCTCTGGACCCCTGACCCTCTGGACCTCTGACCCTCTGACCCTCTGGACCCCTGACCCTCTGGACCCCTGACCCTCTGGACCTCTGACCCTCTGACCCTCTGGACCCCTGACCCTCTGGACCCCTGACCCTCTGGACCCCTGACCCTCTGGACCTCTGACCCTCTGGACCTCTGACCCTCTGGACCCTCTGGACCCCAGCTCCAGAACCTCGTCTCTCCTCAGTCAGGAAACTGAACACCAACGGGGGCGTCGGCCTCTGTATGGACGCATGGCGAGGTCGGGGTCACACAGGACACGGGTTTCTGAACGAGCCTGAAGACGCTCTTCAGGTGCGTCCTCACAGGAAGTTCAAAGCTGCATCTTTCAAAGTAAAACGTTTGTAACTAAGTCGATGTAAATGCTTCCCCTTCAGCGGATCTGCAGCACCAGGACGGTTTACGGTTTACGCCGCAGAGCTTTGAGCGTCAAACTTGGTCCAGTTCTGGTTCTGCAGCCGGTCTACGGTGGCGGCGTGAAGGTCACCGTCTCTGCTGGCTGTAGACGGCGAGGGCCAGCGGAGGTCACCGTCTAAGGCCAGCGGAGGTCACCGTCTCTGATGGTTGTAGATGTCTAAGGCCAGCGGAGGTCACCGTCTAAGGCCGGCGGAGGTCACCGTCTCTGCTGGCTGTAGACGGCGAGGGCCAGCGGAGGTCACCGTCTAAGGCCGGCGGAGGTCACCGTCTCGGGGAGGGCCGGCGGAGGTCACCGTCTCTGCTGGCTGTAGACGGGGAACGCCAGCGTGACGTTGAGCGAGTCGTTGTGCTGGACCAGCGAGGTGTGCTGGTAGTGCAACACCAGCTCCTTCAGAGAGCCGTACAGGTTGTACGGCTCCGCAAAACCAAAACCAGTGCCGGTCTTGTTGATGACGCAGTGTTTCACCTCCCCGTCCACACTGAGGGAGGGACACACACACACACACACACACACACACACACACACACACACACACACACACACACACACACACACACACACACACACACACACACACACACACACACACACACACACACACACACACACACACACACACACACACACACACACACACACACACACACACACACACACACACACACACACACACACACACACACACACACACACACACACACACACACACACACACACACACACACAGATTAGCGTACATATATACATATATATATATATATACATTATATTAAAATATAATTTTTTGAGTCTCATGTTTACACTCAGACCCAGTTTATGGACCCTGAGAACCCGTTTACATTCGCCCCGTTCATGCTAACATGCTAACATGAGTTGACCCTGAGGGTTGAGTGAAACCCGAGGATGAAAGAAAACATGTAAACAAAGGTGTAAACAAAGGTGTAAACAAAGGTGTAACCAAAGCGTCTTACACCACGGAGCAGGCGTAGCAGCCCGGTTTGCTGCTGTCCCGCACCAGGAAGGTCCCGTCCCTCTTCCCGCGGAGCAGAGACTCGGCCTGGAGACGGTTGATGTTCCCCAGACGCCACAGACGCTCGTCGTGGTGAGGGAGGTCCTCCTCGTCCTCCACCATGCTGTACTCGCTGAGAGGAGGGGGGGGGGCAGGTTATCATTGTTATTATTATTGTTACTGTTATTATCGTGGCTCAGGTGTTTCCATGGTGACGAAACATCAATTAAGCTTTATATGTAAATAGATTTGATTTGATTGTTTAAATAATTTCTTTTTTAGCTTCTCTGTTTTTCATCTCATCTGCATTTTAACTTTGTTTTTTTCTCATTAGACTCAAAAAATTACGACTTTTTTTTCTTAAAAATATTCCGACTTTTGTCAAAATATTACAACTTTTACTAAAAAATTACGATGTCTTTGTCACAATCTTCCGACCTTTTTTCCTCAAAATGTTACGACTTATTTCGGCAACATTGCGAATTTTCTGTCGCAATCTTCCGACTTTTTTCCTTAAAATATAAAATATTTTTTGCTACAATCTTCCGACCTTTTTTGTTTTCAAAATATTGCGACTTTATTTGTGGCAATTTTCCGACTTATTTGTAACAATCTTTTTAATTTATTACTTAAAAAGTTTCCGACCTGTTTTCACAAATATTTGTTCGATTCCAGCGTCACTTTGTTTCATCTGTATTTTTATTTTGTTTATTTATCGTCAGACTCCGCTGTGATTTCATTCTTCTCAAAATATTACGACTTTTTTTTGCTAAAAATATTGCGACTTTTTTGTAACAAACTTCCGACCTTTTTTTCTCAAAATATAACGACTCATTTGTGGCAAGCTATCGACTTTTTTTCACAACATTCTTCAATCCTCCGACTTTTTTTTGTGTCACAATCGTCCGACCTTTTTTTCTCAAAATATTGCGACTTGTGGCAATCTGTCAACTTTTTTTCACAACACGCCTCAATCTTCCGACTTTTTTGTTTTTTTTGTCAAAATCGTCCGACTTTCTTTCTCAAATTATTGCGACTATTTGTGTCAATCTTCCGACCTTTTTTGCTAAAAATATTGCGACTTTTTTGTCAAACTATTACGACTTCTTTGTCATAAACTTCCAACCTTTTATTGCTAAAAATATTGCGACTTTTTTGTGAAAATATTACGACTTCTTTGTGGCAATCTATCGTTTTTTTTCACAACACTCTTTAATCTTCCGACTTTATTTTTTTTTTGTCACAATCTTCCGACCTTTGCTTTCTAAAAATATTGCGTCACAATCGTACATTTTTCGACTTTCTTTGTCACATTCTTACGTCTTTTTTCTCTCAAAATATTGCGACTTATTTGTGTCAATCTTCAGACTTCTTTTTCCACAATCTTTCAAGTTTTTCCCTAAAACTCTTCCGAAATATTGTTTCTATTCCACTTTGTTTCATTTCTTCTGTATTTCTGTCGTGTGTGTTTCTCCTCAAACTTACTCCTCGATGGTTTCGTTCTTCAGGCCGAGCCACTCGTTCAGTTTCCTCTGACGGACGCCCTTCTGGGTCAACCACCTGACACACACACACACACGCACACACACACACACACAGAGACACGCACAGAGACACACACACACGCACAGAGACACACACACACACGCACACACACACACACACACACACACACACACACACACACACACACACACACACACACACACACACACACACACACACACACACACACACACACACACACACACACACACACACACACACACACACACACACACACACACACACACACACACACACACACACACACACACACACACAGGTTAGTGATGATGGCGCTGTAGCTGTGCGGCGCTCACGTGTGTTGCTGGGGGGCGGGTCTCACATGAGGTACTGGTCCCGGGTCTTGCGGAGCTGGATCAGGTCCGGTTTGATGCTGTTCATCTTCTTGTCGATCTCTCTGTAGTCCGCCGCCTGTTTCTTCAGGTCCACCTCCAGGTGGCGTTTGCTGTCCACGATCTCGCTGATCCGAGACTTCAGCTTATCGTAGTTTTCCATGATCCTTAAAAACAAACGTACAAAGAGTTTGAGTGAAGTAGAAACGTTTATCAGGAGCGACAGAGACACGGGTCCACCTGACCCAACGCGTTAGATCACGACTTTTTAGGGGGAAAAAATCGTCTTTTTTCTTTAAACATTACGACTTTTTTGTCAATATCTTCCGAACTTTTCTGAAAGTATTACGACATTTTTCTAAACATTTTCAGACTTTTTTTCTGCTCAAAATTTTGCGACTTATTATATTAAAACTTCTTTGTCAAAAAAATTACGACTTTTTTCTAAAAACAATACGATTTTGTTCGTCACAATTTTCCGACTTTTTTCTGAAAGTATTCCGACTTTTTTGTCAATTGTTACTGATTTTTTTTCCCCCTCAAAATATGGCGACTTATTTGTGGCACTCTTCCGACTTTTTCCCCCAAAATATTACGACTTTTTTATCACAATCTTCCGACTTTTTTGTCAAAAAAATTTCCGACTTTTTTTCTAAAAACATTACGATCATTAGCTAAGATTTCCGCTTATTTTTCTCCCAAAAATATTGCGACTTATTTGCGGCACTCTTCCGACTTTTGTCTCAAATATTCCGACTTTTTTGTCAATTTTCCGACTTTTTTGTCCAAATCTTCCGACTTTTTTGTCCAAATCTTCCGACTTTTTCCCTAAAAACATTCAGACGTGCGTCACTATTTCATCCCGTCTGTATTTCGATGTTGTTTATTTCTCTCTTGTTTCGTTCTTATTGTAAAAACTTCAGTTGATCCTTTAAAAAAAGAAATTAAAGTAAAAATGATTTATTTGGACCAACAGGTGTTTTTTTCCTGCATCATCTGTTGTCATGGTAACCTGTGTGTGTGTGTGTGTGTGTGTGTGTGTGTGTGTGTGTTGCCGTGGGAACCTCTGGATCTCCTTGTCGTTTCCCTCTCTGCGAAACTTCTCGATGTATTCTTTACTGAAGCGCTCCTGAGTCTGACACTGCTCCTCAAAGATCTTTATCGTCTCGTTAAACGCCTCGATCGCCGTCCTCTTCATCTGGATCTCCTGCAGGAGGAAGAGGAGGAGGAGGAGAGGAGGGGAGGAGGAGAGGAGGAGGAGGAGGAGGGGAGGAGAGAGGGAGAGGAGGAGGAGAGGAGGAGGAGGAGGAGAGAGAGGAGGAGGAAGAGAGGAGGAGAGGAGGAGAGAGGAGGAGAGGAGGGGAGGAGGAGAGGAGGAGGAGGAGGAGGGGAGGAGAGAGGGAGAGGAGGAGGAGGGAGAGAGGAGGAGGAAGAGAGAGAGGAGGAAGAGAGAGAGGAGGAGAGGAGGAGGAGAGGGGAGAGGAGGAGGAGAGGAGGGGAGAGTGGGAGGAGGGGAGAGGTGGAGGAGAGAGGGAGGAGGAGAGAGAGAGGGAGAGGAGAAGAGAGAGGAGGAGGAGAGATAGAGAGGAGAGGAGGAGAGAGGAAGAGGAGGAGGAGATAGAGAGGAGGAAGAGGAGGAGGAGAGAGGGAGGAGGAGGAGGAGAGAGGGGAGGAGGAGGAGAGAGGAGGAGGAGAGAGGAGGAGAGAGAGAGGAGGAGGAAGAGGAGAGAGGAGGAGGAGAGAGAGGAGGGGAGAGAGGAAGAGGAGGAGGAGAGGAAGAGGAGGAGGAGGAGGGGAGGGGAGAGAGAGAGGGAGAGGAGGGGAGGAGGAGAGAGAGGAGGAGGAGAGGAGGAGGAGGAGGAGGAGGGAGAGGAGGAAGTCAGAAAATCTGTTGTTTTTTCAGTTTCTATATTCTGTCCCTGTGAGGTTCTGTGAGGTTCTGTCTCTGTGAGGTTCTGTCTCTGTGAGGTTCTGTCTCTGTGAGGTTCTGTGAGGTTCTGTACCTGAGAGGTTCTGTACCTGAGAGGTTCTGGTGTACTCCTCGTAGAGCCGGTCGTACTCCCGGTTCTTCTCCTGGTACTGTAAATGATACTCGTGGAGCTTCTTGCCCACGGCTTCGATGCTGTCCTCCTTCACCACCTGATCCTGAACAACAACAACAACAACAACAACATCAGGCGCCTGAACAACAACAACGACAGGGGCGACCCGACACGTGTCTGGGTTCTGACGGGTCCGGACCTGCTGGTGCTTGGAGACCGGGTAGAGCAGCTTCACGTCCAGTTTGGGGTTGTACTGGGCCAGGGACTCGTGGCGGTAATGGTTGATGAGCTCCACCACGGAGCTGAAGGTCAGAGGGTCGGAGAAGCCGTACTTCCCCTCACGGTGGAAGATCTTGATCAGCTTGTTGTTGCCTCCTTTCCTGAAGGTCAGAGAGAAACAGCACAAAAGATGCAAAATGACTAAAAATAGATGCAAAACCAGCACAAAAAGATGCAAAATGACTAAAAATAGATGCAAAACCACCACAAAAAGATGCAAAATGACTAAAAATAGATGCAAAACCACCACAAAAAGATGCAAAATGAGTAAAAATAGATGCAAAACCACCACAAAAAGATGCAAAATGACTAAAAATAGATGCAAAACCAGCACAAAAAGATGCAAAATGACTAAAAATAGATGCAAAACCACCACAAAAAGATGCAAAATGACTAAAAATAGATGCAAAACCAACACAAAAAGATCCAAAATGACTAAAAATAGATGAAAACCAGCACAAAAAGATGCAAAATGAGTAAAAATAGATGCAAAACCAGCACAAAAAGATGCAAAATGACTAATAGATGTAAAACAGGACGTGGTGGTTGTGTGTGGGGGCGTTGGCGTTGGCGGCGGCGTGCTCCGTGTCTCACCTCAGGGTCAGGGTGTAATCTCCGTGCATCTTGGTGGAGGCGTCTCGAACCAGGAACGTTCCGTCAGCCGTGTCACGCAGCTTCTCGTTCACTTCCTCTCTGCAAACAGGAAACATTCAGGAAACTTTCAGGAAACTTTCAGGGAACTTTCAGGAAACTTTCAGAGCCGTCAGCGTTAACGTTTAAACCCTAAAACGCACATTTACGTTTCTATGTTCAGTCGTTTGATGAGTTTGATTTTAATCCATTTATCGATTGTTTGTTTGTAAAAATAGGGAGAAAATCGTCCAAACCTGAAAAATATCAATAATATATGAACTTTATTAACACTAAATTAAACTAAAATATGAAAAATAATAACCAGTACAGTAAGTATAAAGAATAAAAGTGTTGCAGCAGAAAGTCACCTGGAGATGTCGCCCCAGTACCACTCGGCGTCCTGCAGAGAGATGCTGTTGTTGAAGCTACAGGAAGCTGCAGGAGCCGAAGACTTCGCCGGTTTAGGAGGCAACGCTGCAACAAACACACACACAGTTTGAGTTTAATGCCTTAACACAGACGTGACAGTCTGAAGGCAGATGGTCGCTAACAGGAAGCGTCCTTTTACACTTTATAATGAACCCGTCCACGCTCTCTGGTGGACGCACTGACGCCTTCTGTAACCCTGAGATATCGACCCTCAAACACACGCCCACATGGCTACGCTGCTCCTGGATGCTAACATCACTTTCATCTGCACTTAGCTGCAACGGCTAACGCTAACGGCTAACTCCTCTAATCCTTGTTTTGATGCTGTGGTTTTCTGGAGGGGACGGGTTCAAACAGGCTCAAACAGACTCCGGTCTCCTGGAGCTACTGGGCCGGGTCTGACCAACCTGGCAACCCCACTGCTGGACTTCTTTTTTGTTGTTGCGACGACGATCTGGAGACTCTAGATGGAGCTGTTCCTTTAAGAGAATTATGATCATAATAACCTCAGTAATCACGATCAAAATGACTCCAACAGCGAATCAGCTGAGAGAGAGAGAGCTGTTGTGTGTAGGAAATCTCTTTTTATATAATAAATAATTATAATACACATATATATTATCTTATATATTATTATAAAGACAGTCGGGGGGCAGCTGCCTCCAGGTGCCGGCTGCAGGTTCAGGCCTGAGCTCCTACCTGGACTCTGCATGTGAATGTAGCAGAGGATCTTGTCCCGTCCCCTGGGCGGCTCGGCCTCGGCCCTGCCTCCCTCCTCTCGCTCCATGTCGGACCTCTTAAACCTTCAGGGGCGAACAACTGAACCCGGATCTTTGTGTTCTGGGTCTCAAGACGTCCCGACTACGTGGGAAAACCATGACGTCACCTCTGGAGGACACCGGTCTCTGGACTGATCTTCGGTTTTCTCACTAATTGAACTCGACTGCGCTGATCTGCAGGATTCCCTCTCTCTCTCTCTCTCTCTCTCTGCACCTGCAGCTCGATGTTTTAGATTTTCAGACTCGTCCGCAGAGAAACTAACACCTCATCCCTTCTTTTCTGTTTGTTTTGTTTGGTCCGGCGTGAAATCTGCGTTCGTCTCCCGTGTTTAAAAGATGTAAAACGACGCAACTTTCCCTGCGTCCGTCTCCCTCTCTGAGCCTCGGTTCAAAGCTCAGGAGAGCAGCTTGGAGATGTGTGACATCACCGTCGCCCCCAGCCAATCCTGCGATGGCAGTGATATCACCGAGGCAACACCACCCCACCCCCCCTCCCCTCCTCTGCTGCATCTCTCGCCGTGTGGACGGATGATGTCATCGTTTCAGCTGCCGACCGGCGCACGGACGAATGAACCTGAAGCTGCTCGCTGACAGTGATTTAACATTATTACCATTTATTAAACATCTATTAAACATCTATTATTCATCTATTTTCCTCCCTTAACACGTTTTCTTTCAGACAGTACAGAAAACACTTGTTTGACTTCACTTTGTCTGTTTGTTTCTGCACATTTCTCCTTATTTCATCAGACGTTAGCGTTAGAAAACGCCTCATTTGCATATTTAAACGTAAACATATAATAAAAGTGTCATTTCTCTTTATGATCTGAAGGTTTTTGCTTCATTTACAAAACAACTGATTCATAAAAACATGAAGAAAATATGATTTTTCTGTCATAGCTCTTGTGTTTATGTATGGAGGCATTAAAGTGCCATAAAAACAAATGTGTTTAGTAATAAATGTGGAAATAAAACAAGAAAAATACTAAATATAAAAGAAGCATTTACATACAAAAAGGTATTTTATATATATTTTTAATTTGACTTCATATTTTTTTGTTTTCTTATTCTTTAACAGAATTATTCTTTTCTTATGGCTCTTCTGTGACTCCATACTTACATATGGAGTTATTTAAGTGCTATAGAAAAGAACAAATAACAAAATAATAACTGTGGAGACGCACGCACGCACGCACGCACGCACGCACGCACGCACGCACGCGTATTTGCTCCCAGGACGTCGTCCTTCTAACTTCCCTTAAGTCCGGAGCTTTTTTGTGCGTTGTTGTCGAGGACTTTCGCTTCGTTATGATGACTTCATCATCAGGTTCGTAGGATAAAGTCATTTTAATAATAATAATAAAACAATCTCACGCTCGTGCTCGTACACGTGCGCACGCTCGTGCTCGTACACGTGCAAACGTGCTTTACTAAAGCCCACCTCTCCCAAACGGGCCGTGGACGGCAAGCGTGCCGCTCCTAGACGTGGTACGGTTGCACTCACACTGGTCAAAGGAACCAGACTTTAGCCGTGACACGTGCTGGGGCACGGGACGGAGGCACAGTGGGAGTGCGCCCTCAGACTCTGTTGGGCTCAGTTTGTTCTTAACCAGCACAAATATTACACACATTATAAAGCAGTGACTCAGCGGCTGAGCCCGGACAGTGAAGCAGCAGAACATGATGATAAAGCCGGACGTACCTGGTGCAGCCTGGTTCATGTTGAGCTCGCTGGTTATCAGAACCTCCAGGACCTGAACCAGAGGATCCAGACCGGACTCGGACCTGAACGGGAACAAAGACAAAGTCACTGTCTCAGATCAGACTTCACTCACACTGGAACGCTTCCTCGTCTTTGTTAGTTTTGAATTATTCTAATTTATTATTTTAATTATTCTGCCTGAACTCCGGCGCCACTCACCTGAAGAGTTCCCTACCCTTAACTCGCGCATTGGACGCATTTGAAGGGACACTGCGTCCATCTTGTCGCTCGAAAAGCACCCAATGTAGCGTCAGTCTAGAATTTGCGTGTGTACACTGACTTTTTAATCCTGTCGCGTCTGTTGCCCCCCGGGTGTGAACGCGCCCTAACTCTCATCATCATGTGTCGTTAGTTGTTCGCCGTTTCGATCGCTAACCGCTGCACCTTCCTGGCTCGTCGACGGTCGGGTGAGACGAGTGTTTGAGGGGAGATGATCTGAGACACGGCGCGTGATTCTCCTGCTTTGGTTTAAAACAGGAAGCCGGTTTCCTCAGAAAGACTCGAGACAACAGAGAAAAGCGTCACTGACCCTGCAGCCGGTCGGAACAGCAGCGGGCTGAAGCTCTCCGCCACGTGTCTCGGGCTCAGCTGGTTCCTGGCGCCGTGCAGACAGAGGCGGGCCAGGTGTCGGACCATGCTGAGTAGGGTCAGGCCGTACTGGGCCGGGCAGGTCGGCGAGCTGGCCACCCCCCGCAGCACCTGGGCGCACTCCTCCAGCTCCCGGACTTCTGCACACAACAACAACAACGACGACTCATCGACCGGTTCATAACAACACAAGCGTCCGCGGAGGAGAGTCGGGGACACGGGAGGCGTTCTGGTCTCACCTTGCACCGCGTGAATCATGTCGGCCTGCAGCGAGGAGGGCAGGACGGGGCCGGGCAGGTCCTGCAGGAACCGGAACACGCCGTCACACAGGGACGACACCTCCAGCTGCTCCAGGTCTGAAACAAACACGCGTACGTTCATTCACGGTTTCCCGTCCGCATCAGGACCCTCTGACGTTTCTTTACTCTCTCACCTGTGTCGGCCAGCTGCCGGGTGTCCAGACCTCCTCCACTCAGACTGCGATACACACTGAGACTGTCCAGACCTGCAGCAGCAACAACAACAACAACAACAACAACAACAACACAGAGTCAGATGGAAACAAACACAACTTCAGTGACACACAGGCAAGAGGACGAGACTCTTCTGAGACGTTTTTTTATTATTATTAAACCTCCTTCAAATTATTAACATGTACGTGTGTGTGTGTGTGTACGTGTGTGTGTGTGTGTACGTGTGTGTGTGTGTGTGCGTGTATGTGTGTGTGTGTTACCTTTGGTCTCCACGGCCTCCATCAGTCTGCTGAGGAGGGGGGGGGCTGTGTCCGGGGGTCCGAACTGTTCAGGGAGGTCTGGCAACACGAAGCCTGAAAGACAAAACACGACAAAGTTTATGCGTGTGCCTTCGTACGGCGGCGTCGTGTCCAGAGCGCGGAGGAAACACAGTACAGGTCTCAAGTCCGGCGCCGCTTCAGACGGCAGCGGAACGTGTCGGTCGGAAACGTCTCCGTCACTTTCGACGCAGCAGTCTGAATGTTTGCGTCGGCAGCAACTCAGAAAACATTAAAGAGCGTTCACAACAACGCTGCATAAAAGGACTTTTATTATGAAAGGGCGAACACTACAGGAAGCAGAGCACACTCACACACTCACACTTCCTGTGCTCTGATGCAGAGCTGAGATCTGTTCTGTCAGCGACCACAACCAGCTGTGTGTGTGTGTGTGTGTGTGTGTGTGTGTGTGTGTGTGTGTGTGTGTGTGAGGAAGCAGCTGAAGGAAACTGAGTCACACTGACGCAGAATTCATGTTTCAGTTGCAACATCAAAATGATTTTTAGAGCAACTGAAACAGCAACTATGAGACCAACAACCAATCACAGCAACTAAACATGACCAACAACCAATCACAGCAACTAAACATGACCAACAACCAATCACAGCAACTATACATGACCAACAACCAATCACAGCAACTAAACATGACCAACAACCAATCACAGCAACTAAACATGACCAACAACCAATCACAGCAACTATACATGACCAACAACCAATCACAGCAACTAAACATGACCAACAACCAATCACAGCAACTAAACATGACCTACGACCAATCACAGCAACTAAACATGACCAACAACCAATCACAGCAACTAAACATGACCTACGACTAATCACAGCAACTAAACATGACCTACAACCAATCACAGCAACTAAACATGACCTACAACCAATCACAGCAACTAAACATGACCTACGACCAATCACAGCAACTAAAACATGACCTACGACCAATCACAGCAACTAAACATGACCTACGACCAATCACAGCAACTAAACATGACCAACAACCAATCACAGCAACTAAACATGACCTACAACCAATCACAGCAACTAAACATGACCTACAGCCAATCACAGCAACTAAACATGACCGACAACCAATCACAGCAACTAAACATGACCTACGACCAATCACAGCAACTAAACATGACCGACAACCAATCACAGCAACTAAACATGACCTACGACCAATCACAGCAACTAAACATGACCTACGACCAATCACAGCAACTAAACATGACCTACGACCAATCACAGCAACTAAACATGACCTACGACCAATCACAGCAACTAAACATGACCTACAGCCAATCACAGCAACTAAACATGACCAACAACCAATCACAGCAACTAAACATGACCAACAACCAATCACAGCAACTAAACATGACCTACGACCAATCACAGCAACTCAACATGACCTACAACCAATCACAGCAACCAAACATGACCAACAACCAATCACAGCAACTAAACATGACCAACAACCAATCACAGCAACTAAACATGACCGACAACCAATCACAGCAACTAAACATGACCTACGACCAATCACAGCAACTAAACATGACCAACAACCAATCACAGCAACTAAACATGACCTACGACCAATCACAGCAACTCAACATGACCTACAACCAATCACAGCAACCAAACATGACCAACAACCAATCACAGCAACTAAACATGACCAACGACCAATCACAGCAACTAAACATGACCTACGACCAATCACAGCAACTAAACATGACCTACGACCAATCACAGCAACTAAACATGACCTACAACCAATCACAGCAACTAAACATGACCTACGACCAATCACAGCAACTAAACGTGACCAACAACCAATCACAGCAACTAAACATGACCTACAACCAATCACAGCAACTAAACATGACCTACGACCAATCACAGCAACTAAACATGACCTACGACCAATCACAGCAACTAAACATGACCTACGACCAATCACAGCAACTAAACATGACCTACAACCAATCACAGCAACTAAACATGACCTACAACCAATCACAGCAACTAAACATGACCTACGACCAATCACAGCAACTAAACATGACCTACAACCAATCACAGCAACTAAACATGACCTACGACCAATCACAGCAACTAAACATGACCTACAACCAATCACAGCAACTAAACATGACCAACGACCAATCACAGCAACTAAACATGACCTACGACCAATCACAGCAACTAAACATGACCTACAACCAATCACAGCAACTAAACATGACCAACAACCAATCACAGCAACTAAACATGACCAACAACCAATCACAGCAACTAAACATGACCAACAACCAATCACAGCAACTAAAACATGACCTACAACCAATCACAGCAACTAAACATGACCAACAACCAATCACAGCAACTAAACATGACCAACGACTAATCACAGCAACTAAACATGACCTACGACCAATCACAGCAACTAAACATGACCTACGACCAATCACAGCAACTAAACATGACCTACAACCAATCACAGCAACTAAACAACCTACAACCAATCACAGCAACTAAACATGACCAACAACCAATCACAGCAACTAAACATGACCAACAACCAATCACAGCAACTAAACATGACCTACAACCAATCACAGCAACTAAACATGACCTACGACCAATCACAGCAACTAAACATGACCTACGACCAATCACAGCAACTAAACATGACCTACGACTAATCACAGCAACTAAACATGTTGCCCAACTCGTCTGTGTGACGGAGGTTCTGGTTCTCACCCTCTGACTCGGAGTCGGTTCTCACGGACGCTGCCGACGGGGGTCTGGGTGGGCGGGGCTTGGGCGTGGGCGGGGACATCCTCTTCCTGCCGATGAACTCCACGTACGTCCCCGGGAAGTCGCCTTTTTCCTGCGGGTAAGAAAGGACGCCGCGTTGGACACGACAAACACTGTGCTGCTTTTCTTTAAAGAGAAATTCCTGCGTAAAAAACGCTGATCATCCAAACTGCGCCCGGGCACGGCACGCTCGCCGGCCACGGCACGCTCGCCGGCCACAGCCCGGTTGGAGAGTGCACGGACGCACGTGTACGGGCACGAGCGCGAGCATTGATGACGGTCCTGATGTCTGACGTCTAAACGCAATACGGTACAAATGTGAGTTCACACTCAGATAACGTAGAAATCCAGGAGAGATGCTAACAGCAGGACGTGGCTAACAGTGATTAGCTCGGGGCAGCACGGTGAAGGCATTCAAAGGTCTTTTTTAACCACTAATGCTGCTGAAAATAACAGCAAACCTCTGCAGCAGCATGAGAAGAGTCCCCACACACACAACAAAGCGTCATCAGCGTAGTTAGTGAAGCCAGAGTTTATTAAAGAGTGTTTTAAAGACTTACCTACTGGCCCCTGTACCAGCTCCTCTCATAGTAAAGTCCATTACAGTGGAATGAGCCCATTGGTGCTTTGTTGTGTGTGTAGGGACTCTTCTCATGCTGCTGCAGAGGTTTGCTGTTATTTAAGCAGCATTAGTGGTTAAAAAAGACCTTTGAATGCCTTCACCGTGCTGCCCCGAGCTAATCACTGTTAGCCACGTCCGGCTGTTAGCATCTCTCCTGGATTTCTACCTTAATAAAAAACTGTCTCAATGATTATTGATGAAAGTGCAGAAAAAGACCCTGGAGGAGGATTTTACGCCCGAGTTTCACTTCAACAACCACGTTTATTTATTAGAGAAATCAGGAAAAATGTTAAGGTTTATATCCGTCTGTTCAGTCGTGACGTAACACCCTTTCAAAATAAGATTTCCAGGTCCAAACGCTCCGTTGAAACAAAAGAGAACCAACGTCCGAACATGTGAAGGATCAGCTCTGTGCTCAGTTTGACTCTTTTTCATCCAGAAGAAAAAGGTCAAAGGTCGATTATGATGTTTTTAAAAACTCACATCTGTTCAAACAACGAGGAACACAAGGCTCGGACAGGAAATCTTATTTTGAAAGGGTGTTACGTCAGGACTGAACAGGCAAATAAATGAAGTTAACTAAAACGTCCTTCTGAGTGTCGATCAGGGTTTAAATTGATTGATTTCTAATATGGCGGCCGCCCGCCGTCGTACCTGCGTGGTCTCGTTGAAGCCGGGCAGCCAGCCGATCTCTGACGGTCGCTCTTCGGCGCCGTTGCTGCAGCCGAGGGCCAGCAGCGCCCCTTTACTGACCAGCAGCATGTCCCCGACGTGCAGGTCGATGTCCTCCTCCCGCTCCTTCTTGTAGTCGTAGAGCGCTCGGTACTGAAAGCCCTCGGAGCTCATCGTGGCGTCCGGCGGCTGAGGATGGCGTTTACAAGAACTAACAAAGAAACTGAGTAGAAATGTATAAAAAATAGGCGTCTCTGTGATCCTGAGAGGATTTAAAGAGGAGAGAGTAAATATGGCGTCTCCAGCTGTGGGTGTGTCTCTCCCGTCTCCATGTCTGCTAACGTCCTGTCATCCCTCCAGGCCCAGCCGCAGACGCCCCCTCAGAGCATCCTCGCCGTTCATGAACAGAAGTCTCAGCAGAGGCGGCGGCCACATCTGGCGACCTGCGGGACGAGAGCGGGCAGAGTTTAACATCACGGTCGGTCAGAACGAATCACATCGAGGTGTCGTTTCAGTTTTTATGAAGCAAAAGCACAAAATGTTCTGCAGCTGAAGAGTTTTACACGGATTTGGATTTATACGGGCTTTTATTTTGACAGGAGCGAGCAAACGCAATATGATGTAAAGGGATTTCAGACGACATTTAAAAAAATTACAAAAAGTGTTTATCGTGAAAATGTTTTTGTATTTAAGAATAAAAATATTTTACAGATTAAAGCCAAAATTCACACAAAATACGCAGAGTTTTAAAAAGACTTTGGTTAAAATAAACAGCAGAAACCAGCAGATTAAATGTAAAATAAAGGGATTAAAGATTACATTAATATGGAACACTATTTGTATTTTTTAAATATGAATAATTTAACACACATAAAAGCTAAAATGTACACAAATAAGCAGAGTTTTAAAAAGACTTTGGTTAAAGTAAACAGCAGAACGCAGATAAATGTAAAATAAAGAATACATTATGATGCAGAAAATATAAAAACAAAGCATTTAATATGAAACACTATTTGTGAGATGAAAATATATAAGAGACAAAAGCTAAAATGTACAAAAACATGCAGAGTTTTTAAGGGACTTTCAGAAAGTAAACAACAGAGAGAAGCAGATTAAATATAAAATAAATAGATTTCAGCCTCCATGAATAAACCCTTTAATATGAAACACTAGTTTTACTTTAAAAAAATAAAATATTTAACACATATAAACTAAAATTCACACAAACAAGCTGCATTTTAAGGGGACTTTGGTTAAAGTAAACAGTAGAAACAAGCGGATTCATTCTAATATAAAGGTATTTCAGACTCTATTAATAAAGCCGAAATAACATAAACAAAGTTTTTAATATCAAAACGTATTTGTAATTTTTTAAAATAAAATTGTATAACACATAAAAACCCAAATTCACACAAATAAGCAGAGTTTTTAAGGGACTTTCAGAAAGTAAACAGCAGAGAGAAGCAGATTAAATGTAATATAAAGGTAATACAGACTACATTAATAAAGCCGAAGTAACATAAACAAAGTATTTAATATGAAACACTAAATATATTTTTTAAATATAAAATATTTAACACATAAAAGCCCAAATTCACACAAACACGCAGAATTTTAAAGGGTATTTCAGAAAGTAAACAACATACACAAGCTGATTAAATGTAGAATAAATAGATTTCAGACTCGTTGAAGGAAGCCGAGCAGATCAGAATAAAGCATGTAATATGAAACACTATTTGTATTTTTAAAATATAAATCATTTAACACATAAAAGCCCAAATTCACACAAACAAGCAGAACTTTAAAGGGACTTTCGTAAAGTAAAAATATCAAACAGTAAAAAAAACGTAAGAAACAGAAAATTAAAGGTGTTTTCTGACTCACGGTGTAAAAAAACAGATAAAAAATGAGTTTAATCCGAACTTTAATCCCTAAAACTTCTCATTTAAGCTAATTATTATTAAACAGAGTGAGACCGGAAACCGGAAACGGCAGGACGCTGATGCTAGCTGCTGTTAGCCTGTTAGCTTGTGTGAGTCGCTCTCACTTCTTCACCTTTTCTCAGTTTCTCACGGACTAAAAACCTCCAGCGGAGCGCGCGCCGGCCGCCATTTTGATGCAGCGAACTCACGCGACCTCCGGATGTTGTCCGAATCTAATTTATTCCGATATTTCACCGATTATTCGCGCGACAGAGGCGCTCGAGCGTCAGACGTCTGGATGGGCAGCAGCGACTGTGACGTCACGACAGCGGAGATTTAGACGCACGCTTCCGGCGCGGACTGTCAAAATAAAACAGGTACAGTTTTAAAATACTAAAAAATTAC
>NC_139829.1:34678611-34698611 GCF_963691815.1 Echiichthys vipera | reverse complement strand
GTAATTAAATAATTAATAACAAACATGAACCAGAACTGCAAATCACTACTGGACTAATAATGTGAATATTTTAGATTTATTAGATATTTACAGATTATTTTTTATTTAATAAATTTAAAGTAATCTGTTTTTATTTATCAGATAAAAACAGATTATTTTAGTATTTTTTACATGTCTGCAGATTATTTGATATTATATTTTATTTTTATATTTATTAAATATCTATATTTATAAATATTTACAGATTATTTTAGATGTAATACACACACACACACAGACACACACACACACACACACACACACACACACACACAGACAGACACACAGACACACGCACACACAGACACACACACACACACAGACAGACACACAGACACACGCGCACACACACACACACACACACACAGACACACACACACACACACACACACAGACACAGACACACACACACACACACACACACACAGACACACACACACACACACACACACACACACACACACACACACGAAGTCACTCAGATTAAATTAAATACAAACGGTAAATAAACTTTTTGTTCCTAAACTTTCTTAATGTGTTTCACTGTTGCTAATGTTTGGAGCTAACGAGCTAACGTTAGCATAACACACACACACAGACTCCCGGACACGCACACATACAAGACACACAAACACACACACACACACACACACACAGACAGAAACACACACACACACACACACACACACATTCACAGACTCACACACACACACAGGTAACAGTGAACACACACCTTTACATCAGCTGACTGCGCTCCTTTAGAGAAGAAACAAAAACAGCTAACACGAAGCTAACGTGAAGCTAACACGGAGACGGTGGTGGGCGCTTCCCGGGAACTCTCGCGATAGTTGAAGAAACTTACAAATATTTCAGGACGTTTTAAGGTTAAACTGATGATGTAAATAAATATATAAATACATTTATATATATATCATATTTTAATATGTATATTTATATATATTTAAATATGTTTGCATAACAAGTAAAACAAATAGTGTGGAAATAAAATAAAGACTAAATACGTTCAGAAAGTATTGAAATATAAATAAAATACATGTAAATAAAATCTGGAATAATAGAGACATTTAAAATAAGATATTTATATACACCTATATATAATTTTGTCTGGGAATAAAAATACAAATATTGTTGTTGGAAAAAAAAGACTAAACATGTTCATAAAATGTGGAAATATATAAAAAATAATAAAAGTTAATTAAAAAATAAGTAAATAAAAAATGAATACATAAATAAAAAGTGTAATTAAGAAACATTTAAAGCTGATAAGTCAGTAAATAATGTGGAAATATAAAGTGAAATAAAAAAGAAAAAGAAAATATAAAAAAAGAATGAATGTAATGTGATGAGTCTGTGAATGTTCTCATGTGTCCAGGTCTAACCCTCCTCAAAGCAGCTTCAGTCCAAAGCAACTGGACCTGGTTCTTTGTCAGGAAGACGTTTCACCTCTGATCCAAGAGGCTTCATCAGTTCATGTACGCATCTACCAGGACCAGGACCAGGACCAGGACCAGGCTGGGACTGGACCAGGACCAGGACCAGGACCAGGCTGGGTCTGGACCAGGACCAGGACCAGGCTGAGACTGGACCAGGACCAGGCTGGTCCAACTAACTGGTGTGGAGATCCAGGTATTTAACCTCTCACAAGTCGATGATGTCACTTGGAGCACAAAAGGTTCCAGTGACATCATCGACTTGTGAGAGGTTAAATACCTGGATCTCCACACCAGAGAGTTGGACCAGCCTGGTCCTGGTCCTGGTCCAGTCCCAGCCTGGTCCTGGTCCAGTCCCAGCCTGGTCCTGGTCCAGTCCCAGCCTGGTCCTGGTCCAGTCTCAGCCTGGTCCTGGTCCTGGTCCAGTCCCAGCCTGGTCCTGGTCCAGTCCCAGCCTAGTCCTGGTCCTGGTTCTGGTCCTGGTCCTGGTCAGATGTGTACATGAACTGATGAAGCCTCTTGGATCAGAGGTGAAACGTCTTCCTGACAAATAACCAAGTCCAGTTGCTTTGGACTGAAATTGCTTTGAGGAGAATTTAATGTGTTAATTCTCTGCATTTCTCCTCATCCGTATTTTTCACACTTTATTCACTCGTTCTTTTTATTTATTCCCTGATTCTTTCCCACATTATTCCTTCTCCTCCAAACGTGAGACACAGAAGAGACGGAGGCGCCGCAGCACTTTGTCAACAGGACACTTTTATTCATACGTCTGTTTAAATGACAGTAATATTCTGGCTGAGATGACCGCGGCTGCAGCGGACGCACGCACGCACGCACGCCGCTCTACGTTAAAGCAAACTCATCTTTTCTCCGCCTCCTTTATTAAAACGATTCTTGCAACAGAAAAAAAAAAAAGAAGAAGCACAGATGCCGTGAGGACGCGTCGGCGTGGCGACGGCGTCGTCGTCGTCGGGTCTAAAAACAAAAGAGAAGAGAAACAAAGAGAAAGGAAGGAAGGTGTCGCGCGTCGTACATGTGGGAGAAGGACGAGAGTATGGCACGTTTGGTCCACGGTGGTAGTTTTATTATCGCAGCGTTTTCACACACGTAAGAAAGAAACACAGAAATGAAACAGGTGACGTGTCGTCGCTCGGCTAAAATCTCGGTGCGTCGGCCAATCGTTGGGTTCTATTCTCCGGGTACAGGATTATTATTATTATTAATATCTTCTTTCCAGCCAGGATGAGCGGGGGAAAGGGGGTGGAGCTTCGTGGATGATTGACGGGGACGGCGATGGACATTCACAGGAAGTAGTCGGGAGTGCGTCTGGTCACGTGGGGCTCGCCGCGGCGGGGGGCGGGGTCGAACTGAAGGCTGAGGAGACAAAAGACATCATAATTAACATTTAGGCTCAGGGAGGAACTTTGTTTCTGTTCAGACTCTTGACTTTCAGTTTTGTCTTCGCTTTAGAGACAAAACCTGGAGTTTAACGCTGCAGCGGCCGCAGCAGCGTTCACACACGGGCGCTTATACGCCGCAGAGGAGCGGGGACGCAGACAGACACGGTTCCTGCAGCTGAAGGAAAGTTCAAAGACTTTTTTGACGCCGCGTGGTCGAGATTTAAGTCCTTTCATGACAAACTATAAATAAAAAGCTCCGTTTTGTCGTTTCCGCCGTCGTGATCGGCGTGATGTTACGGAGAGACGCGTTCAGAGCGGGTTTTACTGAACGCCTCTCTCCGTTACATCACGCCGATCAGGGAGGTGGAAACCAAACCGTCGTGTGTTTGAGTCCCGTACGCTCAGAACAGACGAACGCTTTTAAACCCCGGGAAAACACGATTTAAAAAGTTAAGTCACCAAATTATTCTGAGATTTGAGACGAATCTGTTCTGTTTACGTTTTGATCTTTAAATGTTTGATTTAAGACTTTTTAACAACAACAACAACAACAACAACAACAACAACAACAACAACAGAGGGTTTGTTTCTTAGATTCAGTCGATGAACCCTGAGAGAGAGAAGGGAGGTTTAAAGGTCCGTTACCGACCGACGGGGAAAATAAGAGACGGACCCTTTCATCAGAGGAAGAGAGGGAAAGACAGATGGAAGAAGAAGAAGAATAGAAAGAAGAAGGGGAAGAAGGAGGAGGAGAAGAAGAAGGAGGAGAAGAAGGAAAAGGAGAAGAAGAAGAAGGAGGAGAAGAAGGAAAAGGAGAAGAAGAAGAAGGAGGAGAAGAAGAAGAAGAAGCAGAAGAAGAAATCCTAAAGTATTGAAATTCATCATCGTAGAGAAAATCTCTCCATTAAAGCCTCAGTTTTTTAGCTGACGTCAGACGACAAACAGCAGAGTCAGCTCCTCTACGGACGCCGTGTTTGTGACTCGGCTCTGGTAACCATGACAACGCTGAAACACAGCAGAGGTGTGACGGGGAGCGCCGGAGACAGCGTTTGGAACGGACGCACCAATTCAGAGGAAAGAGTTCAACGTCTAATCTAAGAAACCCAGAGATGCAGAGATGCAGCCGTCTTTAGTACTTACAACGAGTATTTGAGGGTGTCGTCCAGCTCCATGATGGCCGCCTGGTTCCCGCAGCGGTAGCAGTAGTTGGGAGCGCTGAAGATGGTGACCACGTTCTTATCGTGGCCCCAGTTATAACCCTGCAGGAGCGAGAGCACGCGTCAGACGGGGAAAAGACAAACCACCATCATCATCATAATAATAATAATCATAATAATAATAATCCATCTGCAGCACGGGAAAAAGACTAATATCATACTGGAAAATCAACACGTTTAAAAAGGAAACATGATGTGTTTTTCATTATTTACTGTCTGAAGAGGAAGAAGAAGAGGAGGAAGAGGAAGAAGGAAGAAGAGGAAGAAGAAGAGGAGGAAGAGGAAGAAGGAAGAGGAAGAAGAAGAGGAAGAAGAAGGAAGAGGAAGAAGGAAGAAGAAGAAGAAGAAGAAGAAGAAGAAGAGGAAGAAGAAGAAGAAGGAAGAAGAGGAAGAAGAAGAAGAAGAAGAGGAAGAAGGAAGAAGAGGAAGAAGAAGAAGAAGAAGAGGAAGAAGGAAGAGGAAGAAGGAAGAGGAAGAAGGAAGAAGAAGAAGAAGGAAATATGACTATGATATAAATCATATAATATTAAAGCACTTATTAATATTATTAATTAATTTGTAATCAGCCAATCACGTGGCAGCAGCTCAGTGCATTCAGGCATGGTGAAGAGTGTGTGTGTGTGTGTGTGTGTGTGTGTGTGTGTGTGTGTACCTCCATGACCAGCTGATGGGCGCGGGACACCAGAGTGAGGCCGTTGGCGTGGTTGAAGGTTTCAGAGATGTCCTGTCCGAAGGTGTAGCCGGCACCTCGGGGGGAGATGCCCCACCCACCACGATCATCGGGGTCCGACCACAGCAGGTCACACATGGGGCCCTGAGGGACAGAGACGCCGTTACCAACATGGTTACCTCCATGGTTACCGCCATAGTTACCACACTGAGGACGCCCTCCCACTGTGCCTCCGTCCCGTGCCCCGTGCTTTAGGGTCCTTGTCCCCCCTCCAGGCCCGTTTGTACTCACACTACCTGGGCCTCGGAGAATGCTTCTTGCTGCCTATACGTCATCACGCCGTAACACGTCACACGCATTGATGACGTCATGGCGATGCGTGGCTTTGTTTCCAGATCTTTCCGTAGACCTCAGAGTTTTTGTGCGTCTTGTCGACTGTTTTTGAATCTTTTCATCGACCAAATCTGCAGTAAACACTCAAACACTTGGGCATGGGACGGAGGAACAGTGGGAGCGCGCCCTAAAAGCACCATCATCATCAGCGGGTTAAACGTCCACAGAAACTTCACACAGTTTTGGTCTTTTTCAGAAGAGCAAACCTGTTTTTCTAATAAAAAAAACCTCCCTGATCGCCGGGCGCCACTTCCTCCTCAACTGGAAATGCAACAGAGCTCCTTCAGGCAAGCGACGGGTTAAAGACGTTAAAGTCCTTTTTAAAAGGAGACGGGGGAGTTCGGACAAATTCTACCATAACTGGAAACCGTTTATGGACTTTTTTGCGATACCGTAGTCCCACACACACTCCCACCTCTTTATTCAATTATTTTCTATAATTCTTTCACATCTTCTCTAACATGTTTTGTGGCCGGTTCAATCTTTTTATACACTTTTCTCACCGTAGGAAACCCTTGACGCTAACATTTCCACGCTCTCGCGCTTGTAGAGTGAATTTTTATTACAAATTCAGGACGGAAAATCTCTCCATGTCCCGTCCACACATCCATCTACACGTACGTCACATACTTTGGTCTGAAAACGGTGAATTTCCCCCAAAAGTTGAGTGGTTTTCGTGCATTAAAGTCAGTTTCAACGTGTGTGTGTGTGTGTGTGTGTGTGTGTGTGTGTGTGTGTGTGTGTGTGTGTGTGTGTGTGTGTGTGTGTGTGTGTGTGTGTGCACCTCATGTGGGACCTCCTGCAGGCGGTCCAGAGCTCGTATGTGATCCAGAGTGTCGATGGAGGGAGACAAACCTCCGTGGAGACAGAAGATCTGAAACACAAACAGAACCACGGTGAAGTTGATCTGAACGATGAAACTTCTGTCGTCACACGTTTAAACTGAAACAGGATCTTTGTTCGATTCCCCGCCCGGCGTCACGCTGCTCACCTGTCCGTCCACCAGCGCGGTGAGAGGCAGGTAGTCGAACAGGTCTGTGAAGTACTTCCACACGTTAGCGTTGCCGTACTTCCTCAGGCACTCGTCGTAGAAGCCGTAGACCTGCGTGATCTGCCGCGACTCGTGGTTCCCTCGCAGGATGGTGATCCGCTCCTGGAATCGAACCTGAACGCCCACAAAAATAAAGAGTTACAGAAAATCTTTACATGGTTGTTTGGTACATGATTGACTGGAAGAGGTTTGGGATGATACAGGAAATATAAATGATTCTTTTCTGCGTCGTCTGTGACAGGACACTAAGCTGATGATAGAGAGAACACAGTGCTGTTAAACGGTTCGATACCCGGAGAATAATCAATACTACAAACTGGTATCAGATTGCAAAAGTGTTGAAACGTTCGTCAGGGTCCGTTCCCCTTTTCCGAGGTCGGATTCAAACACTTCCTGGTCCATTTTCAAGCTTTTTTTAGCTCCATACATTTGTAGTTTATTACATATTTCCACAAATGCGCTGGAAATAATTATTTCTCATTTCGACATCATGTTATAAACAACTTAAATTGTTGCGTGAGACCAGAAAGATAAAAATTTAAATCTCATTCCTATTCTTTAACCATTCGTTCGCACCTGTTCGAACCCTGTGCAGCCGCCGCCTCCAGGTAACGACGTAAACAAACAGCTATGCTAACAAAGCTAAGGTGTGGAAGAACGTAGCATACGAGGCTAACGACCAGGGGAAGGCTAGTTTTTATTTGATTGGAGGTTAAAGTTTATGAATAATTAGGGGCGTGGCCTCTTGAGTGACCCTCACTTCTCCTTGGAGGCTAGTTGTCAGGATTAGCATCATTAGCATGCTAACATTAGCATGCTAACTCTGTCATCTGGACCTGGACTGTGGTCATTCGTGTGGTGGTGTTTCCACCACACCAAGTCAGATGAAACACCCTTTCAAAATACTACTTCCTGTCCGAGCACTGTTGAATCTTTCAGATAAACGGGTCTTTGTGCGATTTGATGGATTAAAACACTGAATTCTGTTTTTTCACACTTTACCTTTAGCGTGACGAGCAGCGTGACCGTCTCCACGGAGTAGTAGCCTCTGTCGACGTAGTCTCCCATGAACAGGTAGTTGGTGTCGGGAGACTTCCCTCCGATCTTAAACAGCTCCATCAGGTCGTGGAACTGACCGTGGACGTCGCCGCACACCGTCACCGGGCATCGCACCTGAGGACAACAACAACAACGTCAACAACACAAACAACGTCAACAACAGCGTCAACAACACAAACCCAGAACGTTTGTGTTTTTTACGTTGATATGAACGAGGTCACAGAAACAGCGTTAAAAGACGCACAGAGGCCAAATATTCTAACGTTTTAATGGAAATTCAACTTTATTTTATTGCAAAAATTTAAAAAATCCTGTTTTCTTATGGAAGTAAATGTGTGTCATCGGATTTGTGTTTTGTAAAGATCGCTCCTCCGCCGTGATTTCAAAGATCGGGAAAAGTCCCATGAGGCTTTGGGACACTCCCACGTGAATATTCTGATGATTTCATTGGACGAGACAGGAAACAGGTGGAAAAACTACAAAAACTACAGAACGACGTTTAGGGTTTAATGGTAGAAACGCAGCGATGCTTTCACAGCTTCAAAGGGTGAAAAGTCATAAAGATAATTATATTTACAGCGTTTTTATCGTCGTTTTCTGCTTTTTCTGAGCTGTAACAAGGTTTTTATAGCTGAAAACACGTTTGATGGAGACTTTAAAGACTCGTTAAAGGACTAAAATAGATATAAAATGACTGTAAAGACACGTTAAAGGACTAAAATAGATATAAAATGACTGTAAAGACTCGTTAAAGGACTAAAATAGATATAAAATGACTTTAAAGACACGTTAAAGGACTAAAATAGATATAAAATGACTTTAAAGACTCGTTAAAGGACTAAAATAAATATAAAATGACTTTAAAGACTCGTTAAAGGACTAAAATAAATATAAAATGACTTTAAAGACACGTTAAAGGACTAAAATAGATATAAAATTACTGTAAAGACTCGTTAAAGGACTAAAATAGATATAAAATTACTGTAAAGACTCGTTAAAGGACTAAAATAGATATAAAATGACTTTAAAGACACGTTAAAGGACTAAAATAGATATAAAATGACTTTAAAGACACGTTAAAGGACTAAAATAGATATAAAATGACTTTAAAGACTCGTTAAAGGACTAAAATAGATATAAAATTACTGTAAAGACTCGTTAAAGGACTAAAATAGATATAAACTGACTTTAAATACTCGTTAAAGGACTAAAATAGATATAAAATGACTGTAAAGAAGGTTTTTGCAGCATTATTCACAATAACACGTGATTCTCTGGTTCATAGAAGACGCCTTCAGCTCCGCAGCGCCACGGTAACGTCTTTAAAATGGGATTTGAACGTGTATCTGGAGCATGCAGCAGGTTCCTGCAGCTGAGCCGAGACGTTTACAGTAAAAACAAAGGTGTGACGACGTGCACGGGGCGACTGTTCAGCTCCAAACACACGAGAATGCAGAGTTACAGATAAGACACCAAACAGGAGGAGGTGGAAACACCGGTGCATTGTGGGAAGTCTCACCTCCTGGACGTTGGACTCCTTGGTCAGGATCTCTTTGGCCTGAGGAGAGAGAGAGAGAGAGAGAGAGAGAGAGAGAGAGAGAGAGAGAGAGAGAGAGAGAGAGAGAGAGAGAGAGAGAGAGAGAGAGGGAGAGAGAGAGAGAGAGAGGGAGGGAGAGAGAGAGACACAGAGAGAGAGAGAGAGAGAGAAACACACACACACACAGAGAGAGAGAGACACACACACACACACACACACACACACACACACACACACACACACTTCATTAAGATTCATTTATCCAAATTACACATCCAGTTAATGTTTACTGTGATTTAAATATCAAACACTGAACCGGCTCGTTACAGATCGTTTAAAATTGTCGTTTTATAAATAAATAAATTAATTAATAAATAAACTTTATCAGGACAGAAGATTTATGACACATTACCCATAATCCTCCCTGTTCGCCCCAAACACGGTTTTAAACACTTTAAAAGTTTATTTTTAAGCTTTTTACAGTTGTGTTAAATTACATGTTTCTACAAATACATAAACATTATTATTAACACTTTATTTTTCATTAAAAATCACATCAAAGGAGACAGAGTTTAGTTCTAAACCACTGAAAATGGTTCATAGCTTATATTTATGTTCTATTCTATACATAATATTAATATTATATTATAGGTTTTGATAGCATTAAAAGCTCAATTAAGATGCATTTAAAAGACAATTGGACGTGTTTAAGGTGCATTAAAGTCAGTTTAAGTTTCCCCAAATGTTCCCATTAAACTTCAGATTGTTTACCTGATTGTTTATTATTTATTTGTACTGTATTTTATTGGCTATTTATTAGCTACTTAGATTTATTTTAATTGTATTTTATTTGAGTCTTTACTTTATTTTATTTCTACTTTATTCATCTTTATGGCTTGTTTCTACTGTGCACGGAGCATTGGAACGAAAGAATTTCCCCCTGGGGATCAATAAAGTATTCTGATTCTGATTCTGATTAAATCAGGAAATGTCATTAAATATTTATTAATATATATTTATTTATTATAAACATTTTGTAAAGTTAAACTTCCAGCACTTTTAAGGTGCATTTTGAGGCTTTTCCAGCACCTTAAAACTGTGATAAATGGCCTTTATACTACAAATACATATTAAAAATGATTATTTCACCTTTTTTAACCTGTTTAAAGTGACGCCATCATTTTAATAAACCACTGAAACAGTTTCATAAAATAAATTATATGTTTTTATTCTATAACTGTTTACTGTGAAACAAGTAAAGACACAATTTTTTGCACTTTATGCAAAATTTAAATCACTTCTCACTCTTTAAAACGCGACATTAGACATTTTCCATTGTTTCTCTTTCATTCATTCGCTTCACACGGGATCAGATTATGATTCTGCGCGTTCAGGAGATTAAAACACCTGCGGATCCTCGTGATAACACGTTAAATATCATATTTACATGTTTAATATGTGTAATTATGTTAAAAAGCTCCGTGATGAAGCAGTTTGTGGTGCAGCAGCAGCCGTAAGTGACGTCCTGTTGTCGGGTTATTGATCCAGAGAGAGCAGAGGCAGGGCGCGGTGCAGCACCAGCACATTATCATCATTATTATTAATATTATTAATAATAAAAAGAGTCTGTTTTGATGTAAATAACATAAAACCAACACAGAAACCCTCCTGATCCGTGCAAACACCGTCATGGTCACAAACAGGCAGGAAAACGGGCTCCGTCTATTTGCTGGAGGCGTAAAAAATGTGAATTTTCCGCGTTAATTGTTAATAAAACCTGATTTAAACGTGTTTAAACGAAGCTACACGGCGGTGGAACCCGGTGACCGGCGGGGGGGAAACGGGCCGAAACGGAGCCGCCGTGCCGTGACTTCGCTCCAGGAGTTAGTCGGAGCCCGTTTTCGCATTTGTAGGCCGCTTTAAACCGGGTCAGAGTTTAACCCGGGTTAGCGGGGACTCACCTTCTCGCAGAGTGTCCGGACCTGGTTCTCCGATAGCTGCTTACACTCATTTAGCTGCTCGATCCACTGGTCCAGCTCCTTAGTGAAGGATTTGTCTTCCATGACAACAGTTAGCCTGTTAGCTCCCCGTTAGCCTGTTAGCTCCCTGTTAGCCTGTTAGCCTGTGCTAGCTCGTCGTGTTGTTAACCCGATCTAGTCCCGCCAAATCGGTTGGAAAATCAACGGTAAGACGTGAAATTAACGAGCCGTTCAGAAAACTTCGACCATGATAAACCACCGACGTTAAGTTACCGACGGTAAAAAACGGTTTCTATCGGTCAGAAGAGGCGAATGTCCCCGATGCGACGGACCGGAGCAGCGGAAGGCGGCGGCGGCGCAGCGGCTAGCTGATGAGCTAAAAGAGCTAGCTACAATAACATCCGGGCACTTCAGCGGCGGGAGGGGCGCAACAGCGACACCGCGCGGTCACACACGGAACTACTTATTTATTATATTATATTTAATATAAATTACAAAATAACATTAGAAATTATTAAATATAAATAATAAATAAAATATATAAAAATATAACAATAAATTACAAAAATAACAGGGATTAATTAGAATGAATTTAATCTAAAGAATAAATAAAATATATAAAAATATAACAATAATTTACAAAATAACAAGGATTCATTAGAATTAATAAAATATAAAGAATAAATAAAAATATAAAATAAAGACAGACAGGGAAGCATTTATATATTAACACTAAATTACAAAATAACAAGGATTCATTATAAATATTAAAATACGAATAATACATAAAAAAATATAAAAATATAACAGTAAATTACAAAAGAACAAGGATTAATTAGAAATAATAAAGTATAAAGAATAAATAAAAATATAAAAGATAAATAAAAAATAAAGAAAGACAGGGAACAATAAATAATTTGTATATTGTATTAACAATATATTACAAAATAACAATACAAAATAATTAGAAATACTAAAAATAGAGAAGATGAATAAAAATATAAAAATTAAAAAAAATAATGAATAAGATAATTAAACAATATATAACCAATCAATCATTATTAAAATGTTTTAAATGAAAAATAATTTCAACCATCAAATCAGCTGCAGCAGAAAAAAGAAGCAGATTTATGATTAAGAAGTAACAGATTTCAGGAAAAGAAGTGGCAAATTTTCTCGAAAAAATTTGCAAATTTATGATAAAAAAATATAAATGATGAATAAAATATAATGATTAAGATAATTAAGAATAAACCAATCTTTATTCAAATGTATTGAAATGAAAGTTAACCTCCTAAGTGATAAATGGAGAAACGGTTTCATCTGTTGGAGTTTTTTATGAAATCTCTGTTTTTTGCCTTTTTTAATCCCTTTGTCTCTTTTATGGTTTGTTATGTTCCTGTTTTGGGCCAGGTTTTTGTTTTTTTGTGCCTTTTTTCGTGCATTGATGCTTCATCAGACAACAGAACACAGACGAGTGAGATCTGATGAAGAGAATAATGGAATAATTTTAATTAACTCAGAAAATCAGGAAATTATCCATTTGTTAATACGCACTTTGACACTGGGAGGGACTTTGAATCTAATTTATGATAAAAACCAAACAGTAAAATATCTTAATATTTCCTATAATAATAGTCAGGATCACTGTGAACAAGAACCCATTGAAAACATTTTCAAACCTCTTATGGAATAATTTTAATTCATACTTGAATATCAGGAAATTTGCACAGGGAATAAAAAACCGCTTTCCGTCCACTTTGGCCCAGTCGAGCACCCGTACCGTAAGTGCACTAATAGCCGCGCAGCAGATACTGAGTGGCGGCTGTAAGTGCTGTAATAGACACGCACCAGCGACTTAGAGCGTGTTCTGCGGCCGTGAGGCGGCGTGTTTCCCCGCAGTCAACCCGCGTCTGCAGTCGCTGTTTCCCGCCCGGACTCGACCGCCTTCAGTCGGACGAACAACCGAAACAACGAACCCACGATGGCGTATTTAACCCAGAACCCCGCCGACAAAGAGAGGTGGGTTCCTGGAGGAGCTAACCTGTTAGCATAGCATGGCTAAAGCTAAAGCTAGCAGCCGTTAGCCAAAACTCCAGTGGAAAATATTTGTATTTAAGGACAACTCGGCTCTGTACAGCTATAATATCCGTTTTTACAATTACTGTTTCAAACTTGTTAATATTAAATACCCGTTCTTTCATTCGGCTTTGTTTAATTTATGATTTTTAGCTTTTAATTCAACAAAAAACGACTTTTTGTGGAGGTTACGTCGTTCACTACCAACCGTGTGAAACAGGGTCTGTCTGAGTAAAACAGTCGAAAAAACAGATTTAAAGAGTTTATCTGAATAAAAGATGTCTGCCGATAAATCTGTTAACTATCAAACTGTCTCTTGAGATCAATTTAAAGTCACATTTAATGAATTAAGTGTCAGAAAGCGTGAAGTGTTAAAATTGTGCGTTTTTAACATTGAGTCTGGTTTGTGGTTGTTGCCTTTAGCATGACGTGTATTTAAGCTCCTTTAACTTCAGTATTTGGCAGAGAAATATTAATCCAACCCACTTTATATTGTTTTTTTTTTATGGCTGATGAAGATTTATATCTAAAATGATTTAGACTTAACTTGTAAAATGAATAATTATCCGTGTACATTGTTTTTATTCCTGCAGAAGCTCCACAGTAAAGATAATTAGCTGTAAATAAATGAGGTTTAAATGTTCACTCAAACAAACTATGATTATTTTCATTACATGATCATCTGCAGGTTGTTATTTTAGGTACCTGATGAATTGTTTGGTCGATAAAAATGAATTAAAAAGTGCTAACCCAATATAAAGTGTTTAAATGCACCCATTTTGTTTCCAAAACCCAAAAATATTCAGTGAATTAACATAAAAGCTAATAACATCAGCAAATATCTGTATTTTTAAAGCTGGAGCCAGAGAAATGTTTACGTTTTTTTTTTTAAAGTTGTATTTTAGTGAACAAACAGAACAAAATGTGTAAAATATTATAAAACTTTATATAATTCACACACACAGTAAATATACGGAGTAAATATCAACCAGGCTTCGAAGCTGCTTTAGTGAAATTAGTATTAAACTATTAGATTAATGATAATCAACTGATATCTGATTAATCCGTCACTTTCTTTGGAGTTTAATGTAAAATAAAAACGTGTAAACGAGCGCTGACGTGAGTTTGTGTTTCAGGTTCATCTGCGTTTATCCCATCTACATCAACAGCAAGAAGACGCTGGCCGAGGGGCGGAGGATCCCCGCAGACAAGGTTTTTATGAGAGAAAGTGTCAAATTATGAGAATAAAGTGTCAGATTATGAGAATAAAGTGTCAGATTTACAGAAAGTGTCAAGTTTAGAGGCAAAGTAGCAGACTTGTGAGAAAAAGTGTCAAATTCACAGGAAAAACACCTTCACAGAAGAGTTCTTTACATCAGCGTTGTGTGAAATTATTATATATTTAAATATAGGTTTTTTTTGCTGTTTTATTTCTCTAACAAAAGTTTGGCCTCTAGCAGCAACTTTCTCTTTAATTTCTCTTTGGATTTCCGTCAAAGGGAAATAAAAGTTAACTCATCGTCATCAATAATAATAGTTTATTAGCACGTGGTGACGCTCCTTTAACACTGACACACGACCGGGAACAGGAAGGAAAAGACTGCAGCAAGAGGGAAAATAACCACTTAAACCAGCGTTTGTCTGCAGGCCGTGGAGAATCCGTCCTGCGCTGAGATCAGAGACGTGCTGACGGCCGCCGGCATGAACGTCTACGTGGAGGTGAGAACGATTTCTGCTGTTCCTGCAAGAAAACGGGAAATTATGACGGCGTAGAAGTTCTGAGTGTGAGAGAAATAAGAATTACTACAGAGCCGAGGGACGGGGTTATATTTATGAGAAAAAAGTGTCAAAATTATGAGAAAGAATTCGGAAGTTAATGAGAAAAAATTGGGAAATTAATGAGAAAAAAAATGGGAAATTAATGAGAAAAAAATGGCAAAATTGGGATTTTTTTTTCCTGGTAAATTTGCCACTTTTTCCTCAAAATAATAATAATAATACCCCCCCTCCCTTGGTCTGTAGTGTCTGTATTTTTGTGCGTGCTGTGCCTTTAACACGTCGCCGTAGAAACCCCCTCGATGGTGATGACTCATATAAAACCCATGACTGTGCGTTTGTCCCAGAACAAGCTGCACCCCCGAGAGTGGAACCGAGACGTGCAGTTCAGAGGCCGCGTCCGCGTCCAGGTGAAGCAGGAGGACGGCAGCTTCTGCCACGACAAGTTCTCCTCCCGTGAGTCCGCGTTCACCTTCATCGTCACGTAAACGACCCGTGGGGTGAAGACGTAACGCTCTGACCTCCGTTCTCTCCCGTCAGGTAAAGACGTGATGATCTACGTGGCCGAGATGATCCCCAAGCTCAAGACGCGCACGCAGAAGAGCGGAGGAGGAGACAGCAGCTCGCAGCAGGGCGAGGGAGGCAAGAAGAGCAAGAAGAAGAAGAAATAGACCTTTTTTTTATTGTTTCACTTTTTTATTTCAGTTAGAAAACGAGAGGAGGCGAGTTTGAGGGTTTAACGTGACGTCAGAGCGGCGTCCGAAGAGTCAGAGACGTGTTTGATCCACTGAGCGTCTCCTGGGAAACGCTCTCGTGTGCTTTCTGTTCTGTGGCGTCGCAGCCGACAGCGTGCGGCTGCTGCTGCTGCGTCGTCATCGTGTCAAAGACGAGACAATAAAGGTTCATTTCCTCGCTTTGGTGTTTGATTCAGCGTCACAGGAGAAGCAGGAGAAGAGACGTGGCGGGTGTTTTAAGGGTAAATTATAGTTTTATGGAGACAAACGTAGATTTAACGCTCCGATTGTGCAGAAGTTAAAATGTGATTTGAGAGAATTTTACACTTTAAAATGTTTAAAAATTGATTTCAGATCTTTAAACGATGAACTGTGGATTTCATGTTTTTTCTTTCTGGAAATCTGAAAATGTTGTTTTTAGATGTTAAACCGGCGTCTTCTTCCTTTTTAAAGGGTTTAAAGTCACAGATTTAGGAGGAAAAAGTGTCAAATTAATGAGAAAAGTGTCAAATTAAATAGAAAAAAGTGTCAAATTTAGGAGAAAAGTGTCAAATTTAGGAGAAAAGTGTCAAATTTAAGAGAAAAGTGTCAAATTAAATAGAAAAAAGTGTCAAATTTAATAGAAAAGTGTCAAATTTAGGAGAAAAGTGTCAAATTTACTGGCTGAGTGTGAGAAAGATAAGAATTACTACAGAGCCGAGGGACGGGGTTATATTTATGAGAAAAAGTGTCAAAATTATGTGAAAAATTTGGGGAATTAATGAGAAAAATTTGGCAAAATTGGGAATTTTTCTTCCTGGTAAATTTGCCAATTTTTCCTTAAATTAATAATAATAATACCCCCCCCCCCCACACTGGTCTGTAGTGTCTGTATTTTTGTGCGTACTGTGCCTTTAACACGTCGCCGTAGAAACTAGTCCGTAGTCGTAGTCAAATTTAATAGAAAAGTGTCAAATTTAATAGAAAAGTGTCAAATTTAGGAGAAAAGTGTCAAATTTAGGAGAAAAGTGTCAAATTTAGGAGAAAAGTGTGAAAAAGAGCAAGAAAAAGGAGAATTGCGTGTTCTGGTAAATTCTAGTTTCATAAAGACAAAGTTTCTTTAACGCTCCGTCTGAACCTGAATCTGCAGAAGTTAAAATGAGATCCAAGAGATTTTTATACTTTAAAATGTTTAAAAATGTTTTCAGAAACTCAACAAACTCTGGATTTAACGTTTTTTTATTCTGGAAATCTGAAAAATGTTGTTTTTAGACGTTAAAGCGACGTCTTCTTCCTTTTTAAAGGTTTAAAGTTCTTTAATTAAAGAAGAAACTCTTTAAAATCCATTTTCCACTGGTGAGAAAGTTTGTGTGGATATTTTTTAATTAATATTCAAACTAACGTGAATCTTTTTATTTTGTGTTTTAGCCTTTTTTCATTTATATTGGATCATTTTTCAGCTCTGTGACGGTTTTTCACCTTTCTAAGTCATTTTACACGTTTGATTTCTCTTTAAAGGTTCATTTGTTTTTTTAAATTTAAACATTTTGCATCTTATTTGTGGTTATTTTACATCTATTTTAGAAACAAATGTGTCCAATGATCGTTTTACTTCAGTTTTAGTCGTTTATCATAAAATAACAGCGTGAAGCTTCTTTTTTAATGTTTTTAATGTTTTTATTCTTTAATATTAGAAACAAAAACGATCTGATTCTTCTGCTCAGGTCAAACTTATCACAGTTAAACAATAATAATAAAAATAATACATTTAAACATAAACATCAGAATCCTCTCAAGCAGCTGCAGAGGCTGCCCGGACGTGACGTCACCTCCTGGGCTCTGAATGTGCGGTTACTAGGCAACCGTGTTTTTGCATCAGTGTTTACACGCTGTTGCTAAGTGACCCCCGTTAGCCCGGTTGAGTTGACCCGGGTTATAAAGCAGCGTGTTACCGGGAAGGATCCAGGGCGATGACCGGGTCTCCGCTGGACCGCAGCCGGGCTCCGGTGGCCTTCGGCCGGCGCGCGGTGCCGCAGCTGTTCGGGGAGCTGCAGCAGCCGGAGGCCGCCGCGAGGCTCCGGGCTCTGGGCTCCCTGTGCGACCTGATGCACGACCCGGAGCGGGTGAGCCACACCGTGACCGGGGGTGAGGAGACCCGCACCGCACCGTGCATTACACACATGATATTATTATTATTATATATTTAATATTACATATTACTTAAAAAAAAGACTCATTTACCCACAAAATGTTCTTGATTTACTCACATTCTTCCTGCAGATGAAGTTTGTAAAGTATAAAATGTGCATTAATAATTATAAACAATATAAAGATCCAGTTCACATCATGCATTAGATATATATTATATTAGTTATTCTATATTTGATATTAAATATTACACATAAAAGAGTAATTTACCTGAAAACTGTTACTGCTGAAAGAAAAACTTGATTTTCTCACTTCTGTTATTTTATATTTGTGCATTTATTGAATAACTTCAGTGACTTTGCAGAATAATAAAACATAAAATTAAAACATTATCAAGTATTTTATCAAGTATTAAATCAGTCCAGCCCTGCTGAGGAGGATTTACATAGCTACATTACTTTATTACATAACATTATTTAATGGTTCTCTCTTTGAAGTTTAAACATGTTTCTGCAGGTTTTCTGGATCAGTTCATTAAAATTATATATTTATAATTATAATATAATAATATATAATAACTTGATAAGTTTATTTGCAGGTTTTGTGGATCAGTTCATTATAATATAATTATAATTATTATAATAATAATTATAATAATCTTTATTTGCAGGTTTTGTGGATCAGCTGAAAGTTTTGCTTCAGGACGAAGTTTCTTCAGTCAGAACGAAAACATGTGAACTGCTGCATCTGCTGACGGGACACAGCATCGGCAGGTACAGAGATGCAAAGATACAAAGATACAGGGAGGCAAAGACACAGGGACACAGCATCGGCAGGTACAGAGATGCAAAGATACAAAGATACAGGGAGGCAAAGACACAGGGACACAGCATCGGCAGGTACAGAGATGCAAAGAGACAAAGAGACAGGGACACAGCATCGGCAGGTACAGAGAGGCAAAGATACAAAGAGACAGGGACACAGCATCGGCAGGTACAGAGATGCAAAGAGACAAAGATACAGAGAGACAGGGAGACAAGGGGACAGGGACACAGCATCGGCAGGTACAGAGCTGCAAAGATACAAAGAGACAGGGAGGCAAAGAGACAGGGACACAGCATCGGCAGGTACAGAGAGGCAAAGATACAGAGATGCAAAGAGACAGGGACACAGCATCGGCATGTACAGAGAGGCAAAGAGACAAAGATACAAAGAGACAGGGACACAGCCTCGGCAGGTACAGAGATGCAAAGATACAGAGATGCAAAGAGACAGGGACACAGCATCGGCAGGTACAGAGATGCAAAGATACAGAGATGCAAAGAGACATAGATGCAAAGAGACAGGGGCACAGCATCGGCAGGTACAGAGAGGCAAAGATACAGAGAGGCAAAGATACAAGGGAACAGGGACAGAGGCAAAGATGCAAAGAGAGAGAGAGAGAGAAACACACACACACTCTGACCCTCTCTCCTCCGCAGACACACACACACACACACACACACACACACACACACACACACACTCACTCTGACCCTCTCTCCTCCGCAGACACACACACACACACACACACACACACACACACACACACACACACACACACACACACACTCTGACCCTCTCTCCTCCTCAGACACACACACACACACACACACACACACACACACACACACACACACACACACACACACACACACACACACACACACACACACACACACACACTCTGACCCTCTCTCCTCCTCAGACACACACACACACACACACACACACTCTGACCCTCTCTCCTCCTCAGACACACACACACACACACACACACACACACACACACACACACACACACACACACACACACACACACACACTCCTCCTCAGACACACACACACACACACACACACACACACACACACACACACACACACTCACACACTCTGACCCTCTCTCCTCCTCAGACACACACACACACTCTGACCCTCTCTCCTCCTCAGACACACACACACACACACACACACACACACACACACACACACACTCTGACCCTCTCTCCTCCTCAGACACACACACACACACACACACACACACACACACACACACACACACACACACACACACACACACACACACACACACACACTCTGACCCTCTCTCCTCCTCAGACACACACACACACACACACACACACACACACACACACACACACACACACACACACACACACACACACACACACACACACACACACACACACACTCTGACCCTCTCTCCTCCTCAGACAGGCTCTTCTCTCCTCCTCCCTCCTTCCTCTCGTGTCTCAGCTGTTGGACGACTCCTCTTCCTCCTGCAGGACCAACGTCCTCCGCGTGCTGCAGCGCCTCGCTCTGCTGCCCGCAGGTAACCACGGGAACCACCGTCACCAGGGTCACCACGGTAACCAGGGTCACCACGGTAACCAGGGTGGTCCAAGACACAGTGGGGCTCCTTTTA
>NC_139829.1:34661111-34673611 GCF_963691815.1 Echiichthys vipera | reverse complement strand
GAGGACACTTTAACACACGTTTATGCTCCTAGAGGACACTTTAACACACGTTTATGCTCCTAGAGGACACTTTAGCACACGTTTATGCTCCTAGAGGACACTTTAGCACACGTTTATGCTCCTAGAGGACACTTTAACACACGTTTATGCTCCTAGAGGACACTTTAGCACACGTGTATGCTCCTAGAGGACACTTTAGCACACGTTTATGCACCTAGAGGACACTTTAACACACGTTTATGCTCCTAGAGGACACTTTAACACACGTTTATGCTCCTAGAGGACACTTTAGCACACGTTTATGCTCCTAGAGGACACTTTAACACACGTTTATGCTCCTAGAGGACACTTTAGCACACGTTTATGCTCCTAGAGGACACTTTAACACACGTTTATGCTCCTAGAGGACACTTTAACACACGTTTTAGCTCCTAGAGGACACTTTAACACACGTTTATGCTCCTAGAGGACACTTTAGCACACGTTTATGCTCCTAGAGGACACTTTAACACACGTTTATGCTCCTAGAGGACACTTTAACACACGTTTATGCTCCTAGAGGACACTTTAACACACGTTTATGGTCCTAGAGTTCACTTTAACACACGTTTATGCTCCTAGAGGACACTTTAACACACGTTTATGCTCCTAGAGGACACTTTAGCACACGTTTATGCTCCTAGAGGACACTTTAACACACGTTTATGCTCCTAGAGGACACTTTAACACACGTTTATGCTCCTAGAGGACACTTTAACACACGTTTATGCTCCTAGAGGACACTTTAACACACGTTTATGCTCCTAGAGGACACTTTAACACACGTTTATGCTCCTAGAGGACACTTTAACACACGTTTAGCTCCTAGAGGACACTTTAGCACACGTTTATGCTCCTAGAGGACACTTTAACACACGTTTATGCTCCTAGAGGACACTTTAACACACGTTTTAGCTCCTAGAGGACACTTTAACACACGTTTATGCTCCTAGAGGACACTTTAGCACACGTTTATGCTCCTAGAGGACACTTTAACACACGTTTATGCTCCTAGAGGACACTTTAACACACGTTTATGCTCCTAGAGGACACTTTAGCACACGTTTATGCTCCTAGAGGACACTTTAACACACGTTTTAGCTCCTAGAGGACACTTTAACGCACGTTTATGCTCCTAGAGGACACTTTAGCACACGTTTATGCTCCTAGAGGACACTTTAGCACACGTTTATGCTCCTAGAGGACACTTTAACACACGTTTATGCTCCTAGAGGACACTTTAACACACGTTTAGGCTCCTAGAGGACACTTTAACACACTCCACAGGCTCTTAGCGACAACAGGAAGTCCTGACGGTGATGGTTTAAGTTACAGAATCTCTGGAGATATAAAACGGTGTTTGTTTTTATTTGACTGCATTAATTTCACTGAATATAAAACTTTGGTTAAATGTTAAAATGATATTTTGCATTAAAGCATGAGTATTAATGATGTGATGATATAAAGGTGTATAAACAGTCACAGCAGCATCCTCGTCGTGCGTCTGATGCTCGTGCGACCCCTGAACGCCTCAGCGCTGCTGCGTGGGCGCTCCCCTCTATTTCTGGACGCATGAGTCATCTTCACTCATGTTACACAATAGAAACTTCCACTGAGACTCTACTGCAGCTGGAGTAGAGCTGCCGCAGGCTGCTGGTTTGAATCCCTCCGCCTCTCCTCGGGTGCATTTACCAGAGACCGTACTTCGCCCGTACAGACCCTGGAGCCCGGCTGTAGGGGGGCAGACCCTGAGCTCATGGAGCCCGACTATAGGGGGGCAGACCCTGAGGTCAGGAAGCATGGCTGTTGAGGGGCAGACCCTGGAGCCCAGCTGTAGTGGGGCTGACCCTGGTGCCCGACTGTAGGGGGGGAGACCCTGGAGCCTGACTGTGTAGGAGCAGACCCTGGGGTCAGGAAGCCTGGCCGTAGGGGGGCAGACCCTGGGTCAGGGAGCCCGACTGTAGGGGGGGAGACCCTGGAGCCTGACTGTGTAGGAGCAGACCCTGGGGTCAGGAAGCCTGGCCGTAGGGGGGCAGACCCTGGGTCAGGGAGCCCGACTGTAGGGGGGCAGACCCTGGAGCCCGACTGTAGGGGGGCAGACCCTGGGTCAGGGAGCCCGACTGTAGGGGGGCAGACCCTGGAGCCCGACTGTAGGGGGGCAGATCCTGGAGCCCGGCTGTAGGGGTGCAGACCCTGGTGCAGGTCTTCAGACGGTTTCAGAGCAGTTTGGGGGTGCAGACCCTGGGTCAGGGAGCCCGACTTTAGGGGAGCAGACCCTGCTGCAGGACTTCAGACTGTTTCAGAGCAGCCTGGGGGAGCAGACCCTGGTGCAGGTCTTCAGACGGTTTCAGAGCCGTCTGGAGGCCCATGTTGTGATAATAACGGCTGTGAGTTGGATCCCCGCGTCCCTGCAGCAGACGGAGGCCTGGGCTCTTATCTCTGACAGCAGCAGGGGGCCGGGGGGGCTGTTGATGCTGCAGGAATGAGGCCACGGGCTCAGCCAGCGGTGGCGATGCTCGTGGCGGTATGTGCGCGTGTGTCACACTGTTGAACCGTGTTGTTTTGGCTGCAGAGCGCCGTCAGCGCTGTCAGTTGATTCTCTGCTGCAGGAATTTTAAGTTGAGTGCTGATACGACAGAACAACACCTTCCTCTCTCCTCTGATATCAGACGCTGCGCGGCTTTTTCTGCTTTGTCACCGCACAGGAAACTATTTTAACCCGTTAGAAACGCCTCAACGCAACAGTCACACGACCTCTGGTATCAGCTGATCGCACAGTCCAGGTGTGAGCCCAACGCACAGCTGGGGTTGGTCAGGATGAAACATAAAGGAGGAAGCACCGTGTTGGCCCAAATATAAGACAACATGAATTATCAGACGACTTTCTTAAAACCATTCTTGGTAAAACACCCGTTCCTGTGGATTTTGAAACCAAAGTAGGAGGTGTGGTGGTCCTGCTTTGTTTGCTGCATCCTGGTGACTTTAAAAATCATAATAACGACATTACAACATCATTTTAATGTTAAATACTCCTCTGGCATAACACTAATATTCAGTTTTCATTTATTCATTCATTTTATACATTAAAGTTGCAGAATGAGCAGAACGGCTCCATCTAGAGTCTCCAGATCGTCGTCCCAACAACAAAACAGAAGTCCAGCAGTGGGGTTGCCAGGTTGGTCAGACCCGGCCCAGTAGCTCCAGGAGACCGGAGTCTGTTTGAGCCTGTTTGAACCCGTCCCCTCCAGAAAACCACAGCATCAAAACAAGGATTAGAGGAGTTTGACTGACAGTTAGCGTTAGCCGTTAGCGTTAGCCGTTCCAGCTAAGTGCAGATGACAGTGATGCTAGCATCAAGGAGCAGCGTAGCCATGTGGGCGTGCGTTTGAATGGCGTTCCTCTCCTTTCTCTCAGTCCATGGAGTGAATGCTCGGCCTATAGTGACTCTGGTTGTTGCCCGTCTGCGCTCACTCAGCTGCTACTTCACCCACCCGCAGCCTCAAACCATCCGCAGGTGAACGTGCATCACTACTCTACAGCGGCACAAACAGTTTATGAAAATGAAAGGGAAATAAAAGGTGTCAAAGGAAGTGGTATGACCATGGGAAGGATGAGTCATAAGGAAAGGAGGGTATAAGGGGGTAGGGAAGGAGAGAAGGACCCTGGGGAGAGAAGGAGGATTTATTTTTGTTTGTAAGGAAACTTCCTCTAATCACAACTTCACCACAAACATCTCAAAGACGCTGTGATGTCGTCAGCGTCGGCCAATGACAGCAGTCGGGTGTGGTCGCGTCTCTGTGTAGCTGATAACGGCCTGCCAACGCACACACACACACGCACGCACACACACACACACACGCACACACACACACACGCACACACACACACACACGCACAGCCGGCTGTAACTGTTGCGTCTTGTGATTTTCTGTATCTGAGTCAGAACGAAACTTAACAGTCGATTCTGGACGGAAACCCGCGGGAGTGACCTGCGTCGTGGCTGAGGTTAGTGACGGTGGTCGGGTAGTTTGGGGTTACCATCATGACATGACCACTAAACCGTTCACGGCGGCCATGTTTACTGTTTATTGATCAATACTTTACTGATCGACCGGATCGATGTATTTACTTTGAACCTCCAGGAAGTAGATCGTATCTTGGGACAGGAAGTAGGTTGTTCCCTGTGACAGGAAGTAGATCGTACCCTGTGGCAGGAAGTAGACCGTACCCTGTGGCAGGAAGTAGATCGTACCCTGTGGTTGAAATAGATCGTACCCTGTGGCAGGAAGTAGATCGTACCCTGTGTCAGAAAGTAGATCGTACCCTGTGGCAGGAAGTAGACCGTACCCTGTGGCAGGAAGTAGATCGTACCCTGTGGTTGAAATAGATCGTACCCTGTGGCAGGAAGTAGATCGTACCCTGTGGCAGGAAGTAGATCGTACCCTGTGGCAGGAAGTAGACCGTACCCTGTGGCAGGAAGTAGATCGTACCCTGTGTCAGAAAGTAGATCGTACCCTGTGGCAGGAAGTAGACCGTACCCTGTGGCAGGAAGTAGATCGTACCCTGTGGTTGAAGCAGATCGTACCCTGTGGCAGGAAGTAGATCGTACCCTGTGGCAGGAAGTAGATCGTACCCAGTGTCAGAAAGTAGATCGTACCCTGTGGCAGGAAGTAGATCGTACCCTGTGAATGGAAGTAGATCGTACCCTGTGTCAGGAAGTAGATCGTACCCTGTGACAGGAAGTAGATCGTCTGTCTTTAGTACTTTAAGTAAAGACTTTATACTGTTCATCGTTCTTAACGTTAATTATTGTTCCTCTTCTTACTCTAATGAATGAAACAGTAAATTCAGAATGTTGCAGATTTAGAGTCATCAGAATCATCATTGGGAGCTGTGACTCTGCAGTTTTCAGTGTCTGACCCACTTACAGCTTCAGGCGTCAACATGTTTTATATTTCACTGCATCACGACTCATCAAAAACTCTGTGATGAGACAAACAGTGTGAATCAGCAGCTTTGAACCTCAGTGATGGAAACCGGAGAGAACGTTTTACATGTGAAGCTGCAGAAAAATGAAGCTGAAGGGCTCATGACGTGTTTTAAAGGTGCCCTGGGAAAACAACCAAATACAGAAACACACTACAAACAGCAATGCACGACAACATGAACTGTTCCCAGGGGACACTTAAAAGTGATGCACACGGCAGGGACACGGTTGTTGTTGTCGTGGGTTGTGAGTTATTGACGTTGGTTATCTGTCAGAGTTATGGTTTATTTTAACTTTTTGATTATTCAGATTTATTTAAAGTATTAGTCTGGTTAAGATATGTTTAGTCTGGTTTAGTCTGGTTCAGTCTGGTTTAGTCTGGTTTAGTCTGGTTCAGTCTGGTTTAGTCTGGTTCGTTATCCCAGAGTGTGCAGATTGTAAACGCCCCCCATGGCGTTGTGGTCTGGACGGTGAAAGCTCAGACTTTGTTAAAGGACGGCGTCATGGCCCCACCTCCGACCTCTGACCCCGCGGCGTCACATAACAACAACAGTGCTGCTGCGTGAGAAGACAGAGACGGACCCAGAGACTGTTTCCTGAACTGGACCCTGAGCCACATGCATGGGACTGAATGAGGCCCAGCACAGATTTCTCCCTTTTCCCTGATGCTCTGAATAAGGAGCTAAACTGCTCTAGGCTCTGTTTCTAAATCCAGTTCTAAGAAGCTGTGAAAAGTCTCTGAATGTAGTGAGAAAGTGGCGCCTGGGAGTGCTTTGGGACGGGGAAGGGGCTCCCAGCAGCACCCTCTGCTCAGTGAGGACACTAACTGCAGAGTGAAGGGGCTCCCAGCAGCCCCCTCTGCTCAGTGAGGACACTAACTGCAGAGTGATGGGGCTCCCAGCAGCCCCCTCTGCTCAGTGAGGACACTAACTGCAGAGTGAAGGGGCTCCCAGCAGCACCCTCTGCTCAGTGAGGACACTAACTGCAGAGTGAAGGATTCTCCACAGCGTCTCCCCGTCTCTTCTTCTCTGGTGTTGGTGTGTTTCTGTGGCAGTTACAGCGCCACCTCCAGGCCTGGCATGGGTACTACAGCGTTTGGAGTCACTGCACCTGGTTTCATGTGGACGCAGAGGTTTAGGATCCAGGACCAGGACCAGAACCAGGACCAGGACCGGGACCAGGACCAGGACCAGGACCAGGACCGGGACCAGTGGACAAGGGAACTTTTTAAGAACCACAGAGAATAAAAAAAGTCGTTTTCCATCGTTGGACGAACCTTTAAAGACGCAGACACTTTGGCTGTTAGTGAGACAATCGATCAATCTGCTGCTTAGAGACCTATGTGTGTGTGTGTGTGTGTGTGTGTGTGTGTGTGTGTGTGTGTGTGTGTGTGTGTGTGTGTGTGTGTGTGTGTGTGTGTGTGTGTGTGTGTGTGTGTGTGTGTGTGTGTGTGTGTGTGTGTGTGTGTGTGTGTGTGTGTGTGTGTGTGTGTGTGTGTGTGTGTGTGTGTGTGTGTGTGGTCTGGCGGTGGGAGGTCTGTTTTAGTGCGGCGTCTCTTTGTCTCTTCCACATCTCTGCCGGCTGATTGGACGGCTGAGTGTGGTAACCTAGCAACCTTCAGACGGACGGACGGACATTTATTTTTGAGAAGTCATATTTTTTTACACGTCACTTCCTGTTTCCCGAGGTTCAGGTGATCTTTGGACGTCTCTGTTTCCTGGTTTTAGTCTTTTTGTCATATTTCATTTTCTACCAAACTCCTGTCAACACTGTCGCTTAGCAACAGCGTCGACCTCCCAGAAGTAAAGACGTGGATCCTGAAAATAGAGAGAATGCAGCTTTAAGTGGACATTAGAGAGAATGCAGCTTTAAGTGGAGTCTCCTCCTGCTGGACATTAGAGAGAATGCAGCTTTAAGTGGAGTCTCCTCCTGCTGGACATTAGAGAGAATGCAGCTTTAAGTGGAGTCTCCTCCTGCTGGACATTAGAGAGAATGCAGCTTTAAGTGGAGTCTCCTCCTGCTGGACATTAGAGAGAATGCAGCTTTAAGTGGAGTCTCCTCCTGCTGGACATTAGAGAGAATGCAGCTTTAAGTGGAGTCTCCTCCTGCTGGACATTAGAGAGAATGCAGCTTTAAGTGTCTTTTTAAGACTCTTAAACGTCTTTTTAAGACTCTTAAACGTCTTTTTAAGACTCTTTAGTGTCTTTTTAAGAGTCTTTAGTGTCTTTAAGACTCTTTAGTGTCTTTTTAAGACTCTTTAGTGTCTTTTTAAGTCTCTTTAGTGTCTTTTTAAGACTCTTAAACGTCTTTTTAAGACTCTTTAGTGTCTTTTTAAGAGTCTTTAGTGTCTTTAAGACTCTTTAGTGTCTTTTTAAGACTCTTTAGTGTCTTTTTAAGACTCTTAAACGTCTTTTTAAGACTCTTTAGTGTCTTTAAGACTCTTTAGTGTCTTTTTAAGACTCTTTAGTGTCTTTAAGACTCTTAAGTGTCTTTTTAAGACTCTTTAGTGTCTTTTTAAGACTCTTTAATGTCTTTTTAAGTCTCTTTAATATCTTTTTAAGACTCTTTAGTGTCTCTTTAAGACTCTTTAGTGTCTTTTTAAGACTCTTAAACGTCTTTTTAAGACTCTTTAGTGTCTTTTTAAGACTCTTTAGTGTCTTTAAGACTCTTTAGTGTCTTTTTAAGACTCTTAAACGTCTTTTTAAGACTCTTTAATGTCTTTTTAAGACTCTTTAGTGTCTTTTAAAGACTCTTAAGTGATGTTTGCAGTTTTATAAAAGTGCGTTGGGGTGAACTAATAACGGGACGTGACTCGGCTGTAAATAAGAGTGAAACGGTCTGAACTGTGGGCGGAGCTCCGGGCTGCTGCTCCGTCTCGTGTGACGGGATCTGATCCGTGGTATTGATCCCGTATGGATCAGCAGAGGCCTCCGTCTGTAACCGATCGCTCCCTGAGGACGAACCGGAGCCACGGCCGTCTCTGCAGACGCCATCACATCATTAATTTAAGACCCTCACTCTTAAAACCATCTGCAGCAGTCGCTTAATGGATCAAATCAGATCCTTTTTTTGTGATATTAAGAATAAACGAAGGAGGCAGGTGATGATGAACGGACTCAGAGGCTGAAGGAGCAGAGATTCACAGAGCGAGGGATATCTGGAGTAAATCACCACCTGATAAAAGCAAAATATCCTTTAAAAACAGGTGAAAGATGAACTTTTCAGTGGCTGACTCAGCGTTTATGCTTAAAGCTTGTTTTTGTTTATTTATTTAAAGTGAAACTCAGGCGTAAAATCCTCCTCCAGGGTCTTTTTCAACACTTACACTCATCAGATAAGTCGTCGTTTAACAAATGTTAAGGTAGAAATCCAGGAGAGATGCTAACAGCAGGACGTGGCTAACAGTGATTAGCTCGGGGCAGCACGGTGAAGGCATTCAAAGGTCTTTTTTAACCACTAATCCTGCTGAAAATAACAGCAAACCTCTGCAGCAGCATGAGAAGAGTCCCTACACACACAACAAAGCATCATCAGCGTAGTTATTGAAGCCAGAGTTTATTAAAGAGTGTTTTAAAGACTTACCTACTGGCCCCTGTACCAGCTCCTCTCATAGTAAAGTCCATTACAGTGGAAGGAGCCCATTGCTGCTTTGTTGTGTCTGTAGGGACTCTTCTCATGCTGATGACACTTGAATTTATTATCATATTGGATTTATTTGGGTTAATGTTTTGTGTGTGTGTGTGTGTGTGTGTGTGTGTGTGTGTGTGTGTGTGTGTGTGTGTGTGTGTGTGTGTGTGTGTGTGTGTGTGTGTGTGTGTGTGTGTGTGTGTGTGTGTGTGTGTGTGTGTGTGTGTGTGTGTGTGTGTGTGTGTGTGTGTGTGTGTTCAGGTGCTGATCGACTGCAGAGACCTGAAGAAACAGACTCCGACATGATCCCCTATTCTCCCTGAGGTACCAACACACACACACACACACACACACACACACACACACACACACACACACATACACACACACACAGCGCTGTGTCTCATTGTGTTTCATTCATCGGTGTTCAGGGTGTTTCCCGTCGCTGACCGCACGTTACCCACACTTCCACGTGTGTGTGTGTGTGTATGTGTGTGTGTGTGTGTGTGTGTGTGTGTGTGTTGGACAAAGCGGTGGACTCTGGAATAATCCCTTTGTGTCCCGTCAGACAATCACAGACCTGCAGCAGCAGAGTTGGTGACAAACGTCCGTCAGGTCCGACTCTGCTGCTGTTCCCTCCAGATGTTTCAGCTCTGTGTGTCCGACGGCTACGCTACGCTAGGCTAGGCTAGGCTAGGCTAGCAGTTTCCCCCCGCGTCCAGTCTTTGTGCTAAGCTAGGCTAAAGGTCCAAACGCACACCTTTGGTTTTAAATCACAGAACACGGTTTGAGGTGCAGACTGCCTCCACCGCCCGACCTCGACCCTGTGTTTAGTGTTTGGAGCGACGACGTGACGCGGGCGACGTTTATGTTCGTTTATTTAAACTCCGGCAGATAAAACTGCCACAAACCGTCCGTCCGTGCGTCCGTCCGTGTCCCAGGAGCTGAGATGGAGTGATGAAGGAGGAAACAGAGCGAGTGATGCGGAGGAGCAGTCGTTCCCACAGTAAGAAGATTTTTTTTGTTTTGGTTTTTTTGATTGAAACTTTTTTTTACGTGAATCTTTTTCAACATTTTTGAACTTTAATATTTTTGACCATTTTTTCGACACACTGTAAAATGAGGTTTTGACACTTTTCTTTGGACACTTGCTGCGACACACTGTGACGTTTGGACCTGTCTTTTTTTTTTTTTTTACACTTTTTTTGTAGAGACTTTTTTTAAACACTTCTTTTCCTCCATGACCTTATTTTCGACACTTTCTATGACTTTTTGGACACTTTTTCTTGGATATGACCTTGTTTTTTTACATTACATTTTTTCAACGTCACTTTTGTTCGACACATTTTTATAAACATGACTTTTCAACTTTTTTTTGACATTGTTTTACTATTTTTGACACTTTTTACCAACATTACCTTATTTTCAACACTTGTTTGGACACACTGTGATGTGACGATTTGACACTCACTATAAAATGACTTTTTTTCAACACGATTTATTTTTAAAATGACTTTTTTTCAACACGATTTATTTTTAAAATGACTTTTTTTCAACACGATTTATTTTTAAAATGACTTTTTTTCAACACGATTTATTTTTAAAATGACTTTTTTTCAACACGATTTATTTTTAAAATGACTTTTTTCGATGTGACACTTCTTTTTGGACATGACTTTATTATTTTTGACACTTTTTCCAACGTGATCTTATTTTCAGACACACTGTAACATAACTTTTTAACTTTCTTTCAACACATTTTATGACTTTTGGACATGACTTCTTTTTCGACATTACTTTTCTCTGAACTACATTTTATTTGACATGACTTTCTTTCAGGCGTGACTTTTTCAACACTTTTTTTTTGACACTTCTTTTTGGACGTGACTGTTTTGGATAAGTCTCTTTTTTTGGACTTTTTTGGATTTTTTTTTGGACTTTTTTTGGACTTTTTGGACTTTTTTCGACCCTACAACAATTTCACGAACGCCTCCTGTCACCAGTTTGTGTTACTGTCATAAATCTTTGGCTCTTCGCCTCCTTGTGGACGTATTTCTCACGTCTGTTCCAAAGTGACGCGTTACACGTGAAGGACCGTTACAGTGTCGTTAGATTCTGTGCGTTAATGAAACATTAGTGAACTTTAACTGTTATTTAAACTGAACTCTGCTTTAATGTGATTTAACCCAAAGTCACGTCTGTGTGTCTCTCAGGAACTGACCAATCAGCAGTCAGGATGATGCCCAAGGTAAACGCTGCTTCACTTCCTGTTTTAAAGCGTCGTCATGGTGACGAAAAAGAGTCTTAACCACAAGAAATGTTTAAAAACTCTCACTTTGTGTGTGTGTGCGTGTGTGTGTGTGTGTGTGTGTGTGTGTGTGTGTGTGTGTGTGTGTGTGTGTGTGTGTGTGTGTGTGTGTGTGTGTGTGTGTGTGTGTGTGTGTGTGTGTGTGTGTGTGTGTGTGTGTGTGTGTGAGAGCAGCAGCTAGCTCAGACGTCTCCGGGGAGCGTGTTGTCGCTGAGAGGATCCAGCGTCCCAGGATCCCCCGCAGCCGCCATCGTGGTGAGACCCACACACACACACACACACACACACACACACACACTGATGAAGTCGTGTTATCCTTCAGATTAATGGTGAGGCATTAATCTGTAATCTCCTTCTACAGGCGAGGGTGGAGGACGGCGTGATCGGCTACAAGGACTTGGCGGCGTTACCCAGAGACAAAGCCATCCTGGACATCGAGAGGCCGGACCTGATGATCTACCAGCCGCACTACGTCTACAGCCCGCTGGAGGTGATTTGAATCCGCCGCTACGCCGACGATCATTCACCGTTCGTGCATAAGCCTCCATACATATTTAACCCACTTATTTATTACTGAGGGCGCCCTCCCACTGTGCCTCCGTACCATGCCCCAGCACGTGTCACGGCTAAAGTCTGGTTCCTTTGACCAGTGTGAGTGCAACCGTACCGCGTCTAGGAGCGGCACGCTTGCCGTCCACGGCCCGTTTGGGAGAGGTGGGCTTTAGTAAAGCACGTTTGCACGTGTACGAGCACGAGCGTGCGCACGTGTACGAGCACGAGGCCTACGGCGGTTCTGAGGTCATTTCCTGTGCGCCTGTTGGGACGTAGAAAAAAGAAGGAGGGACCATGCGTGGACATTTCAAACAATGGCGGTGAAAGGTTCACGTTGGTGTGATGCGGAGGTGGAGTGTTTACTGCAGATTTGGTCGATGAAAAGATTCAAAAACAGTCGACAAGACGCACAAAAACTCCGAGGTCTACGGAAAGATCTGGAAACAAAGCCACGCATCGCCATGACGTCATCAATGCGTGTGACGTGTTACGGCGTGATGACGTATAGGCAGCAAGAAGCATTCTCCGAGGCCCAGGTAGTGTGAGTACAAACGGGCCTGGAGGGGGGGACAAGGACCCTAAAGCACGGGGCACGGGACGGAGGCACAGTGGGAGGGCGCCCTGACTCAAGTCCTAAGAAGGAAAAGTCTCTGAATGTGAGAAACGCGTCGAAAAGAAGTCAAACATTGAGTGATTTTGATCCGTTCTCATCTTCTCTCCTCCTCAGAGGTCTTTGTCTCCGCGCTCCATCTCTCCTCCTCCCTCTCCAGAGGTAACGTTTCATATTTATTCATATATATATAAATAAATATAAATAAATATATGTGCACATACTCTTTGACTGAGTCCTGAGTTCCTGTGTTTGCAGAAGGAGTGCAGGGAGTGGCTGGAGAACCGTTCCCCTGGAGGTTCCTCCCCCTGTTCCACCATCCAGAGCACACACACACACAGCACACACACACCGAGCACACACACACCGCCCACACC
>NC_139829.1:34646111-34653611 GCF_963691815.1 Echiichthys vipera | reverse complement strand
GGTTGGTTGGTTGGTTGGTTGGTTGATTGATTGATTGGTTGATGGATTGATTGATTGATTGGTTGGTTGGTTGATGGATTGGTTGGTTGGTTGGTTTATTGGTTGATTGATTGATTGATGGATTGATTGGTTGATTGATTGATGGATTGATTGGTTGATTGATTGTTTGGTTGATTGGTTGGTTAATGGATTGATTGGTTGACCCCTGTAGATCTGCCCGTATGCGGTGCTGGTGGTGACCCACAGAGGACGGAGCAGACTGCCCCCCGGTGTGGACCGAACCAGGCTGGAGGTAAAACTCTGAACGTTTTAAACGCACGTTCCAAACAAACGTGGTGATGATTTCTCTGCTGCCGGAGTTTAATCTCGAGTCTCTACTCAACACGTAAACTCTGCTTTTACTTAACGTTCACACGCTTCCACATGAAAACTCAAAAACACATCAAAGTGCTGTAAAGAGCCGAACCAGCAGGCGGCGACTTCACACTGACCCTGACGCCGAGAATAGTGGGTCTATGTAAATAATAAATAAGTCACAGAGTAAAAACAGACTAAAAACAAGTTAACATTAATTTAACAACAAGCTAACGAGTGACGACAAGCTAACAACACGATAACAACAATTTAACAATAAGCTAAAAACAAGTAATAACAAGCTAACCATGAGTTACAGCAAGCTAACAACAAGTATCAACACACTAACCATGAGTGACAACAAGCTAACCACAAGTAACTACAAGTAACTACAAGCTAACGAGTGATGACAAGCTAACAACAAGTAACAACAAGCTAGCCACAAGTAACTACAAGCTAACGAGTAAAAACAAGCCAACACCAAGCTAACCATGAGTTACAACAAGTAACAACTAGTGACAACATGTTAACAACAATTTAAAAACAAGTAACAACGAGCAACAAGCTAACAACAAGCTAACCATGAATTACAAAAAGCTAACAACAAGTAACAACGAGCTAACCATGAATTACAACAAGCTAACAACAAGTAACAACGAGCTAACCATGAGTTACAACAAGCTACCAACAAGAACAAGCTAACCATGAGTTACAACAAGCTACCAACAAGAACAAGCTAACCATGAGTTACAACAAGCTAACAACAAGAACAAGCTAACCATGAGTTACAACAGGCTAACAACAAGAACAAGCTAAAAACAAAGTAAGAACAATTATTTATTATTTATTAAATTACAGCGATGGAAATCTTAATTATGCTTCGGTGGCATAAACACAACAGGACTTTACTCGTTAAGTTTTTTTCCTGACCTTCATTTGAGGAAATACGGTTTGTGTCAACGATGAAACTGTAACTGAGACGGACGTAGCGACCGCAACGTCACCTGTTGGGTTGTGGACTAAATCTCTCTCTCTCTCTGTCTGTCTGTGTGTGTGTGTGTGTGTGTGTGTGTGTGTGTGTGTGTGTGTGTGTGCGAGTGTGTGTGTGTGTGTGTACATGCGTGCGTGCGTGCGTGCGTGCGTGTGTGTGTGTGTGTGTGACTCTCGCCCTGCAGCGACACCTGTCTCAGGAGGAGTTCTTCAGCGTTTTCGGGATGACCATCCAAGAGTTCGACGGCCTCTCTCTCTGGAAGAGGAACGACCTGAAGAAGAAGGTCTGCCTCTTCTGACGCCGCTGGGAACCGCATCTCCCACAACCCCCTGCTCTTCCCAGGTCACCGCAGAAACCACCGCCACCACCACGAACTCATTATTGTTATCACCACGTCCACCGCCGCCGCCGCCACAGTCAGTGAGACGTCAGGTTTGATTCACAGTGAGGTGGTTTTGGATCCTGCTGCACACGTGAACCGTTTGAAACGCTTCGTAGATGAAACGTGTCGCTAACAAAGACTCCGGGCACAGCAGCGTGCGTCTCCACCGCAGACGTTCACACTTCTCTTTAGATGCATTAAACGACTAAAAACCAACAAAGAAAACACAATAAACAAAAAACTAGATGTTTAAAAAGGAGCAGGAGGACGTAAAAACACAAGTTTAACCTCTTGGAAACGGGACGCGACAATATTTGTATGAGAGGGGGCGGAGCCTGTGAGGAAGTTGTTGTCATGTCGACATGCTTAGCTAAACGCTAAAAAGAGGAAACTGGGGATTTTAGCCGGGCGACACAGAGAAAACCGGTCGTTTATGGACGTGAATCTGTGCTCGACTGAATATTTACGCGTTTAAAAAATGTATCTGGACGTTTTGAGTCGGGATTTAAATCTTTATTTTTCAATGTTCATATTAACCACATTAACCAGCTCTAACTGGGGGATCCTGAGGCGTTCCCAGGCCAGTGTGGAGATCTAATCTCTCCACCTGGTCCTGGGTCTTCCCCGAGGCCTCCTCCCAGCTGGACGTGCCTGGAACACCTCCCTAGGGAGGCGCCCAGGGTTCATCCTTACCAGATGATCCTGAACCACCTCAACTGGCTCCTTTCAACACAAAGGAGCAGCGGCTCTACTCCGAGTTCCTCACGGATGCTGAACTTCTCCCCCTCTCTCTAAGGGAGACTCCAGACCCCCTCCTGAGGAAACACATTTCACACGCTTGGACCTGGACCTGGTTCTTTGGGTCCTGACCTGGACCTGGTTCTTTGGGTCCTGACCTGGACCTGGTTCTTTGGGTCCTGACCTGGACCTGGTTCTTTGGGTCCTGACCCAGCTTTCATGACCACAGGTGAGGGTAGGAACCAGGACTGAGCAGTAGATCCAGAGCTTTGCCTTCCTCAGCTCTCTTTGTCACATCGTCTGTGGGTAAATTAGCCGACTAGCGCAGGATCTGGGATCGATTGCTCTTCCCTGGATGTCAACACTGAATTTTCTAACTTTGAATTCATGAACATTAAAAAATAAACAGTCAAAACATCCAGACACAGATTTTTAACGCGTAAATATTCAGTGCTAGTTTTTTGGCGCAGGTTTCCTTCCGTCGTAGTTTCACGTTTTGGCGGTTTTGACGCGTTAGCATCGTCACGGTGATCGTTTTCTCTTTTAACTTTAATAATAATCCACTTTAAAACCTTTCTGTTCAGCGTCACACGCCACAGCGTCTGCAGAGAACGTTTTATTATGCAGCTTTTACAAAAACAACATTCCTGCCGACTCTGAACGAACGTGTCGGCGTCCGTTCAGAGAGGATCGTTCCTATTGGCTTAGCCAGCTATGATGTCACAACGGCAACTAAAATAAGAGAAACCGAGGAGACGGTTCGATCACAGCCGTAGGTTTTTAGTTTCGGTTTCACTTCAGAACTGCAGAGGTTTGCTGTTATTTTCAGCAGCATTAGTGGTTAAAAAAGACCTTTGAATGCCTTCACCGTGCTGCCCCGAGCTAACCACTGTTAGCCACGTCCGGCTGTTAGCATCTCTCCTGGATTTCTACCTTAATAGTTGTTAAACGATGGATTAACTGATGAGTGTAAGTGTTAAAAAAAGACCCTGGGATGATTTTACGCTGGAATTACACTTTAATATTTACCATGCTAGCTCGTTAGCATGCTAACATTAGCTTATTATGACAAAAGCAGCCGTAGTTCTGCTAAAATATCGTGTTTAACGATCAAAAATGCGTCAAATGTTGTGTTTTTTTCCAACACTTTGGTTCATTTTGGTCTCTGAGACGTTTAAAGGTGTTAAAAGTTTGTAAGCGACACGAATATGAAACAAAACCTGGTCCCGGACTTCAACCGTCTCCTCTGGATTCTCCCCCACAGCAAACGCCACTGCCCCGTTTCAGCGCCAGACGCACGATAAACACCTGAAAACACACTTTAACACACTTTCACACACAGGAACGACGGCTCTGTCACACACGCAGGTTACAGACGTTCACTGTTGCTTAGCGACCAAATGATGTGCAGCTATTTTTTAAAGCGACATAAAAAAGTTTGTTATGAAAAACTCAACAAAATGTAAAACCATTAAAAAAAAGGTGAATTTCATCAATAGTTGAATGTTAAAGACGACGAACAGACGGAGGACAGATGCATGATGGGAAATAACCAGGGGACATTTTACACCTCAACACCGGTTCAACCAAACTCTTCGTCACCGCCACAGTTTGGTACGAGTGTACGGAGTCACAGGAGCGCCATAATTTAAAAAATATAAATAACTAAATATGGAAATACACAGAGAAATAAATAATAAAATAACAAATGAAATAATAAATGATAAATAAATATACAGAAACAAATACATAATAAAATAACAAATGGAGATTATTCAGAGGAATAAATACAATAATAAATAAATAATGAAATATACAGGGGAATACATAATAAAATAACAATACATTTTATTTTCTCTTTATAATGCAAATGTTTTTATTTACTTTAGGGACAAAAAACAACATAAATACAAAATTTAAAGAATGTAAAATAGTCAGGAACTAAAATATTTCAAAATAAATGTTAACTCTTATAATTATTCTTTTTTTTATTTATCTTTTTCTGTTTATTTCTTCATATTTCAACTTTAAAATATATTTTATGTATTTATCTTAATATTTATAATTTTCTTAATAATTATTTAATTTTTTCTTTTTCCATATTTTTTAATTCATACTTTTATTTATATTTCTTTATATTTCCATTTTTTAAATTGACTGACTTATTGTAATATTTTAGGGACATAAAATTAAACATAAATACAAATTTAAAGAATGTAAATGTAAAAAATAGTCAAGAACAAAAATATTTAAAAAACAAATGTAAATTAATTTTATGTATTTATCTTTATATTTAAAATTTTCTTAATAATTCTTTTAATTTTTTCTTTTTCCACATTTTTAATTCATCCTTTTATTTATATTTCTTCATATTTCCATTTTTAAAACTGACTTACTTATTTTTTATTATTTTATTTTATTTCCACATTTTTAATTCATGCTTTTATTTTTTCTTCTTCCTTTTTCCAAATGTATTAATTTCAAAATAAAAGCCTTTTGTTCTGGCCCTCCTGTGACTCTGAACGTGTTTAATTCACATTATTATAAATTTAGTAAATATTCATCTCCAGCTCTTTGGAGTCGGTCAAAATGGCCGCCACGCCCTGCGTCCCACGCCGCCACGTCTGCCTCGCCGCCGCACGCTTCCTGTATCCGTGGAAACACAAAGTCTCGTCCGGTGGGGTGAGCGAGCGTCGGCCATTTTAAGTTGATGATTTCCTTTGTTCTTTCTCGTTTCTGCGAGGAACGACGCGGACGCCGTTTGGTGCTTTGTTCTGATTGGTCGTGTGTGGTTAGAAACAGGAAGTGGGTTGCTGTGACTGACACCGTGATGACACAACGATTGTTACGTGTTTTTTTTTTCTTTTTGTAATTTTTAAAGTTGTTTTTTCATTTTTTATTGAGTTGTTTTTACACGCAGGGCGACTTCACGGACACGCCAACGGCAACGCGGCGGACATTTTAACTGCTGCACGCGTGATGTCAGGGTGATGATGTCATGGTGATGATGTCAGGGTGATGATGACAGGGTGATGATGTCATGGTGATGTCAGATTCTTATTTAACCTTTAATGAAAGAGATTTTTATTACGACACTTTCAGGTCGATCGTTCCTGAACTGATACAATGAGGTCAAAGGTCAAAGTGAGGTCAGGCTGGGGTCAAAGTGAGGTCAGAGGTCAAAGTGAGGTCACACTGAGGTCAAAGTGAGGCCAGACTAAGGTCAAAGTGAGGTCAAAGTGAGGCCAGACTAGGGTCAAAGTGAGGTCAAAGTGAGGCCAGACTAGGGTCAAAGTGAGGTCACACTGAGGTCAAAGTGAGGTCAGGCTGGGGTCAAAGTGAGGTCAGAATGAGGTCACACTGAGGTCAAAGTGAGGTGAGAATGAGGTCAAAGTGAGGTCACACTGAGGTCAGAATGAGGTCACACTGAGGTCAAAGTGAGGTCAGAATTAGGTCAAAGGTCGGACTGGGGTCAGAGGTCGGACTGGGGTCAGAGGTCGTTGGCGGGGGCCGGTCCGTGTGAAGCCGCCCTGCTGTTGTAAATAGTGAACCACTAAATGACAATAGAACTGTTGTTGTTGTTGTTGTTGTTGTTGCAGCTGAAGTGAAAGTTTCAATAAAGAGCATTTTTATCTGAGTCACGTCTGTTTCTTCAAACAACCACAGAGGAGACCGTTAAGTTCAGACCACTAAAGGAGACCGTTAAGTTCAGACCACTAAAGGAGACCGTTAAGTTAAGTCACTAAAGGAGACCGTTAAGTTTAGAAGACTCCTCCCTCTCTCTCTCTCTCTCCTCCCTCTCTCCTCCCTCTCTCCCCCTCTCCTCCCTCTCTCTCTCTCCTCCCCCTCTCCTCCCTCTCTCTCTCTCTCCTCCCCCTCTCCTCCCTCTCCCTCTCTCCTCCCCCTCTCCTCCCTCTCTCTCTCTCTCCTCCCCCTCTCCTCCCTCTCTCTCTCTCCTCCCCCTCTCCTCCCTCTCCCTCTCTCCTCCCCCTCTCCTCCCTCTCTCTCTCTCTCCTCCCCCTCTCCTCCCTCTCTCCTCCCTCTCTCCTCTCTCCTCTCTCTCTCCTCCCTCTCTCCTCCCTCTCTCTCTCTCTCCTCCCTCTCCCTCTCTCTCCTCCCTCTCTCTCCTCCCTCTCTCCTCCCCCTCTCCTCCCTCTCTCTCTCTCTCCTCCCTCTCTCCTCCCCCTCTCCTCTGTCTCCCTCTCTCTCTCTCCTCCCTCTCTCTCTCTCTCCTCCCTCTCTCTCCTCCCTCTCTCTCCCTCTCTCCTCCCTCTCTCTCTCTCTCTTCTGTCAGCGGAGAGATGCAGCAGAGCAGCGTCTGAGCGTCATGGACAAACAGAAAGGTACAGTTCACTTTATTTTAACACTTTAAAACAACGTTTACATCGTTTGTTTATTTATTTACAGCAACAAACAAACAACAACAACAACAAACAAACAACAACAAACAAACAAAAACAAACTCACCTTTAACACAAAGCTTCAGATCATGATTCAAAAGCATCATTTTAACACTTAAATACATTTAAATGTTCCTTTAAATCATTAAAACAGACGGACGTTCTTTGTTTTTACGTTTGTTTATGAAAAACGATATTTGTTTTGATGTTTACCTTTTTATTCACGCAACAGGGCAACAAACAACAATTAACAACAATTTAAAAACAATTAAACACAATAATTTACGACAAAAGGACATGAAAACAAACTAAAATACAATAAACTACACAATGGGTTTTACTAAAATTGTCTCCCCCTGCTGGACATTAGAGAGAATGCAGCTTTAAGTGGACATCAGAGAGAATGCAGCTTTAAGTGGAGTCTCCCCCTGCTGGACATTAGAGAGAATGCAGCTTTAAGTGGAGTCTCCTCCTGCTGGACATTAGAGAGAATGCAGCTTTAAGTGGAGTCTCCTCCTGCTGGACATTAGAGAGAATGCAGCTTTAAGTGGAGTCTCCTCCTGCTGGACATTAGAGAGAATGCAGCTTTAAGTGGAGTCTCCTCCTGCTGGACATTAGAGAGAATGCAGCTTTAA
>NC_139829.1:34598611-34638611 GCF_963691815.1 Echiichthys vipera | reverse complement strand
TGCCTGTCTGTCTGTCTGTCTGCCTGTCTGTCCTCCTGTCTGTCTGTCTGCCTGTCTGCTTGTCTGTCTGTCTGTCTGTCTGACTGTCTGTCTGTCTGTCTGTCTGTCTGTCTGCCTGTCTGTCCGACTGTCTGTCTTCCTGTCTGTCTGTCTGTCTGCCTGTCTGTCTGTCTGCCTGTCTGTCCGACTGTCTGCCTGTCTGTCTGTCTGTCTGTCTGTCTGTCGGTCCGTCTGTCTGTCTGTCTGTCTGCAGTTCTGGCTAAGCTGATCTGGGACCTGCAGTCCTTCCTGTCTGTTCTGGACTCTGAACAGAACCTGAGTTACGTCGCTCAGTCCCAGAAGAAATCCATCTCCGAGCTGCTGTCCAAGCTGCAAACCAGCGACGCTCCAGGTAAAAACAACACGACTATTATTACTGACCATTAAACTCCTCCTGCTGCTGTTTGAGAAGAATATCTGATATTTGTTGTAAGTGCCTAACTCAAGATGCAAGTTTTAAACCTCCTGGGCTACAGAGGGCGCTGATGTGGATAAAATGGCGTCGTCTGCGTAGAGAGGAACTGAACTGCAATGGTGGACACATGGCTGAAGACATGAAAGCATTAGAAGTGTCTTTTCTGTTGTGAATGTGGCGCTGGGGACGGTTGTGTGTGCACAAGCTAAAGTTAAGCTGTTGGAGCCACTTTAGTAAAAACAAAACAAGGCTCGCCAACTTTGCCGGCATGTTCCAGAGGACCCTGTGGACCCTGAGGGATCCCCAAATCCTCCAAGCATCCGGTCCACAAGAGCCCTCAAGCGGACTTCTACTTCCAGAGAGTGCGGCAATATGAATGTGAACTGTAGTGTAACTTAAATCATGTAGGCCGGACGTTATATGCCATGAGGGCGCTTTAGCACACGTTTATGCTCCTAGAGGACACTTTAACACAAGTTTTGGCTCCTAGAGGACACTTTAACACACGTTTTGGCTCCTAGAGGACACTTTAACACACGTTTATGCTCCTAGAGGACACTTTAGCACACGTTTATGCTCCTAGAGGACACTTTAACACACGTTTATGCTTCTAGAGGACACTTTAGCACATGTTTATGCACCTAGAGGACACTTTAACACACGTTTATGCTCCTAGAGGACACTTTAACACACGTTTATGCTTCTAGAGGACACTTTAGCACATGTTTATGCACCTAGAGGACACTTTAACACACGTTTATGCTCCTAGAGGACACTTTAACACACGTTTATGCTCCTAGAGGACACTTTAACACACGTTTATGCTCCTAGAGGACACCTTAGCACACGTTTAGTCTCCTAGAGGACACTTTAACACACGTTTTGTCTCCGAGAGGACACTTTAGCACACGTTTACGCTCCTAGAGGACACTTTAGCACACGTTTATGCTCCTAGAGGACACTTTAACACACGTTTATGCTCCTAGAGGACACTTTAACACACGTTTTGGCTCCTTGAGGACACTTTAACACACGTTTATGCTCCTAGAGGACACTTTAGCACACGTTTGTGCTCCTAGAGGACACTTTAACACACGTTTTGGCTCCTAGAGGACACTTTAACACACGTTTATGCTCCTAGAGGACACTTTAACACACGTTTTGGCTCCTAGAGGACACTTTAACACACGTTTATGCTCCTAGAGGACACTTTAACACACGTTTTGGCTCCTAGAGGACACTTTAACACACGTTTATGCTCCTAGAGGACACTTTAACACACGTTTATGCTCCTAGAGGACACTTTAACACACGTTTTGGCTCCTAGAGGACACCTTAACACACGTTTATGCTCCTAGAATTCTGCAACAATCCCGAACACAAAAGTCGCTCAAACATTTTCCAAAGCACAGACAGACTGGAGGTCCGTCCGTCCGTGGCTCTGTCCTTAGAGTGGACGTTTGGACTGAGCTGAACCGAACCAGCTGTGGTTCCTTTAATAACTCACTGACTGTCGGATGTGTCTGCTGTGTTTCCAGTGGAAGATGCTGAGTACATGATCATGAGCTGTCCGTCATCGTCTCCGAGCAGCGAGCTGGCGGACGCACCTGGGACAGGTACGTTCTGAAGAGAGACACGTGTCATTGTTCTGGTTCATAACGATGTTCATGTTAAAAACGACAAAACGATGTTTGTATGTTTGTGTCGCTGTTTGTGCAGAAGGAGTCCGGGCCTCTGAGCGGCTCTCACAGCGGGACTCACCTGAGTGGCTGACAAACGCAGTGAGTCACACCTCTCTCACACTTTCTCCACCAGTGCATGCTGGGAAAAACTCCAGCCTGCAACAGAATCACTGAACTTTCATCATTTACTTCAGTAAAAAAACTCATATCACCGAAATCAAGCCCTTCATTCATTTTCCTCCTGCTGGACATTAGAGAGAATGCAGCTTTAAGTGGAGTCTCCTCCTGCTGGACATTAGAGAGAATGCAGCTTTAAGTGGAGTCTCCTCCTGCTGGACATTAGAGAGAATGCAGCTTTAAGTGGAGTCTCCTCCTGCTGGACATTAGAGAGAATGCAGCTTTAAGTGGAGTCTCCTCCTGCTGGACATTAGAGAGAATGCAGCTTTAAGTGGAGTCTCCTCCTGCTGGACATTAGAGAGAATGCAGCTTTAAGTGGAGTCTCCTCCTGCTGGACATCAGAGAGAATGCAGCTTTAAGTGGAGTCTCCTCCTGCTGGACATTAGAGAGAATGCAGCTTTAAGTGGAGTCTCCTCCTGCTGGACATTAGAGAGAATGCAGCTTTAAGTGGAGTCTCCTCCTGCTGGACATTAGAGAGAATGCAGCTTTAAGTGGACATTAGAGAGAATGCAGCTTTAAGTGGACATTAGAGAGAATGCAGCTTTAAGTGTGTTTTAAACGTCGACCTCAAGGTTTTTATTTTCGATAACAGGAGGAGGAGGTTGATGTGGGTCAGTAATGACAGACTGGGTCCTCCTGAGGTTAGGGAGGAGACGGTACAGTGTGTGTGTGTGTGTGTGTGTGTGTGTGTGTGTGTGTGTGTGTGTGTGTGTGTGTGTGTGTGTGTGTGTGTGTGTGTGTGTGTGTGTGTGTGTGTGGAGGGAGTGACAGGATGTTCAGTGTTTATATATGAGGCCATCTCCCCTCTATCTCTCCTCCTATTGGCTGAGAGCGCTGCGGCGAGAGGAAGTGGTCACTGATGGCGGCCGATTGGCATCTGGTCTACGTGATGGATGGACACACACACGCACACACACACACACACACACACACACACACACACACACACACACACACACACACACACACTCTGTCTCCTGGGAGATTTTGTTCACATGAAAGTACTTAAGAGACGTTGAGTTCAGAGAGGACGCCGAGAGTTTAAACAAACACAAAGTGTAAACGTCCCGTCTGAGGGTTCGATTCCACGTGGCGTTTTAGACACGGGGGTGGGGGCGGTTAGCCCTGCTTTCCAGCTACCTAGCATTGCACGCTCGATGGGCGTGTCACCGAACGTTATCAATTTCTCCGCAATAAACACCCGACACGCACGCTCCTGTTACCGTGACGGCAGAATCTGGTCGGACTCATCGGGTGGGTTGTGTGGCGTGGCGTGGGGAAAGGCGAGTGCTTTCAAAACGGACCTGGCAGGTGATTGGACGAACCATCTGTCAATCAAACTCTCCATGGAAGAGGACAAAACGTATTTTCCAACAATAAAAACCCTTCAGTTGTTGTTCTTTGTTGTTCTCTTATCTCAGTGGAGCTGCCGCTGTTGGTTTGAACGAGCGGTCGCCTCTCGTGGCGCCGTCAACCCCCCCCCCCCCCCTACCGTTTTCAACTGCCAGTAGCTCCTCGCAGGGCGCCGATTGGCTGATGACTTCTAGCCAAAACAAAAAGCCGGAAAAAAAGAACTTTCTCACTGAATCCGTCTTCTTTTAAGATCGACAACGGGTCGTTTTAAAGGTTTTTCGGGAGTTTGGAGATGTGGCGAGTAGCGTGACCCTCAGACTCTCGCTGCGTCTGGAGAGAATTCACTGTGAGTGCTAACGTTAGCTGCAGCGTGTTCAGCGTTGTCTGATCTGGTCTCAGCAGATCCATCTGAACTCTGGTTTAAAGATCTTTATGAAGGGGTGAAAATCCTGGTTTCTGATTGGATAAACCATCTGTCTGTCACCAACATACGGGCCAAACCAACCAATCAGATGAGTGAAGCGTGTGATGTGCTAACAGCGTGGAGGCAAAGCTCAGAAAGGAAACAACATGTGGGTAAAGGAGATTTTCCCTTTGTGTTTAACGTGAATTTACGGATCAAAGGCCCAATTTCAGGAGCCCGGTCCATATTCAACAGAAGGATCCAGAGAACAAAGAGTTAGTGAGCGGCTCGCTCCATAGCTGCTCATCTCATCCGTGGAAGCCTCCATGTTGGTTACACTCAACAGTCACTCAACAGTCACTCAACAGTCTCTTCTGTTTCACTTCAATCCCCCAAAGAAACCAACGCTGATTGGTTCAAACTGCTCAAACTTTCCAGATTTTCTCCTCCGCACGTTTCCAGACTGATCTGAGAGTGAAACACGACGCAGCTCAGAGATCAGGACGGGCTCAGGACGCTAACTTTACACTCGTACTTCACCACATCTCAGAGGTTATTAGTGTAGGTTTTACTGCAGCTGGAGTTACACGTGAACTTTACAGAAAAGAGATTCGACCAGTTGATATCATTTACACTTCCTGTTTCCTCGTCAGGTCCAGGGCCCCGCGGTGCCGCCCCTCCCTCCAGGAGGTCTGGGCGGGGACGATGATGACGATACCTACGAGGAGGCAGAACCGTACCTTCCCGACGCCACCACGTCCAACACAGGTACCACACACACACACGTCCAACACACGTCCAACACAGGTACCAACACGTCCAACACAGGTACCAACACGTCCAACACAGGTACCGCACACGTCCAACACACGTCCAACACAGGTACCACACACGTCCAACACAGGTACCACACACGTCCAACACAGGTACCACACACGTCCAACACAGGTACCACACATGCCCAACACAGGTACCACACACACACACACGTCCAACACAGGTACCACACACGTCCAACACAGGTACCGCACACGCCCAACACAGGTACCACACACACACACGTCCAACACAGGTACCACACATGTCCAACACAGGTACCACACACATCCAACACAGGTACCACACACGCCCAACACAGGTACCACACACGTCCAACACAGGTACCACACACGTCCAACACAGGTACCACACACGCCCAACACACGCCCAACACAGGTACCACACACGCCCAACACAGGTACCACACACGCCCAACACAGGTACCACACACGTCCAACACAGGTACCACACACGTCCAACACAGGTACCACACACGTCCAACACACGCTAAAAACGTCGCGGACCCACAGAGAAGGAGTCGGAGAGCAGTCACTACGAGTCATACGGAGATGATGACGATGATGATGATGATGAGGAGGAGCCTGTGAAGGACAGAGCTCACTACGTCCAATGGAGCGCCTCCCAGCCCTGCCTAAGGCCCGCCCCCGAGTCCCGCCTCTGTGGTTACCTGTGGAAGAGGAAGTGGCTCGGGCAGTGGACCAAACAGCTGTTCATCATCAGGAGCGACGTGCTGCTGGTGAGGCCGCGGACCGACCCCCGTATCTGTGACACATCTTTAGCACCTGTTTATGCTCCTAGAGGACACTTTAGCACACGTTGTGGCTCCTAGAGGACACTTTAACACACGTTTTGGCTCCTAGAGGACACTTTAGCACATGTTTTGGCACCTAGAGGACACTTTAACACACGTTGTGGCTCCTAGATGGCACTTTAGCACATGTTTTGGCTCCTAGAGGACACTTTAGCACATGTTTTGGCACCTAGAGGACACTTTAACACACGTTTAGGCTCCTAGAATGTTCTTTAGCACATGTTTTGGCTCCTAGAGGACACTTTAACACACGTTTAGGCACCTAGAGGGCACTTTAACACACGTTTAGTCTCCTAGAGGGCACTTAGGCACACGTTTTGGCTCCTAGGACACATTAGCATGGGTTTTGGCTCCTTTGGGGCACTTTAACACACGTTTAGTCTCCTAGAGGACACATTAGCACACGTTTTGGCTCCTAGAGGACACTTTAACACACGTTTTAGCTCCTAGAGGACACTTTAGCAAAAGTATAGGCTCCAAATTGGCACAGCTTTACAAATGCACCATCAACCAATCAGAGACTTGGAGAAGCTCAATTCAGATTGGTTGTTTCATCTCCAGTTTGAACAGCAACACCAAAATGTCCTGCGTCCGTGTATGTTAGCTGCTGTTTTTTAACAGGAGTGTTTTTGACTCCCCCTTGTTTCCCGTCAGTGTTACAAGTGCGCCCAGGACCTGCGGCCCCAGCTGGAGCTGAGCCTGCGCGGCTGTCAGCTCGTCTACAAGTCCAAGGGCAGCAGGAAGATCCAGCACCAGCTCAAAGTGGTGCCGCTGGGCTCAGAGACGCTGGTGCTGGGGTACAGCAGCTTCCAGCAGGCGGACGAGTGGAGGAGGGTCAGACTCACACACACACGCCGACTCACACACACACGCCACTCACTTACACTCACTGTGACGCTTCCACCAGGGAGGGGAAGCACGTTTACTCACGCACCGCCATGCTACGTTATACTTGTACTCAACTTATGAGAAGAGTCCCTACACACACAACAAAGCAGCAATGGGCTCCTTCCACTGTAATGGACTTTACTATGAGAGGAGCTGGTACAGGGGCCAGTAGGTAAGTCTTTAAAACACTCTTTAATAAACTCTGGGTTCACTAACTACGCTGTTGCTGCTTTGTTGTGTGTGTAGGGACTCTTCTCATGCTGCTGCAGAGGTTTGCTGTTATTTTCAGCAGCATTAGTGGTTAAAAAAGACCTTTGAATGCCTTCACCGTGCTGCCCCGAGCTAACCACTGTTAGCCACGTCCGGCTGTTAGCGAATCTCCTGGATTTCTACCTTAATAGTTGTTACAGAAAAAACTGTCTCATGTATTATTGATGATTAATGTGCAGTGTGTGTGTGTGTGTGTGTGTGTGTGTGTGTGTGTGTGTGTGTGTGTGTGTGTGTGTGTGTGTGTGTGCAGGTGATCGAGGAGGTGAGTGTTGGGGCTGAAGAGGAAACTCGGAGCTCGTTGTCTCTGATCAGAACTGACCGTCTGCTGTCCTACAGGGTGAGACCTCGTCCATAGAGGACACTTTAACACACGTTTATGCTCCTAGAGGACACTTTAACACACGTTTATGCTCCTAGAGGACACTTTAACACACGTTTATGCTCCTAGAGGACACTTTAGCACACGTTTATGCTCCTAGAGGACACTTTAACACACGTTTATGCTCCTAGAGGACACTTTAGCACACGTTTATGCTCCTAGAGGACACTTTAACACACGTTTATGCTCCTAGAGGACACTTTAACACACGTTTATGCTCCTAGAGGGCACTTTAGCACACGTTTATGCTCCTGGACACTTTAACACACGTTTATGCTCCTAGAGGGCACTTTAGCACACGTTTATGCTCCTAGAGGACACTTTAACACACGTTTATGCTCCTAGAGGACACTTTAACACACGTTTATGCTCCTAGAGGACACTTTAGCACACTTTTAGTCTCCTAGAGGACACTTTAACACACGTTTATGCTCCTAGAGGACACTTTAACACGTTTATGCTCCTAGAGGACACTTTAGCACACTTTTATGCTCCTAGAGGACACTTTAACACACGTTTATGCTCCTGGACACTTTAACACACGTTTATGCTCCTAGAGGGCACTTTAACACACGTTTATGCTCCTAGAGGACACTTTAGCACACGTTTATGCTCCTAGAGGACACTTTAACACACGTTTATGCTCCTAGAGGACACTTTAGCACACTTTTATGCTCCTAGAGGACACTTTAACACACGTTTATGCTCCTAGAGGACACTTTAGCACACGTATATGCTCCTAGAGGACACTTTAGCACACGTTTATGCTCCTAGAGGACACTAACACATGTTTATGCTCCTAGAGGACACTTTAGCACACGTTTTGGCTCCTAGAGGACACTTTAGCACACGTTTATGCTCCTAGAGGACACTTTAACACACGTTTTGGCTCCTAGAGGACACTTTAGCACACGTTTATGCTCCTAGAGGACACTAACACATGTTTATGCTCCTAGAGGACACTTTAGCACACGTTCATGCTCCTAGAGGACACTTTAACACACGTTTAGGCTCCTAGAGGACACTTTAACACACGTTTTGGCTCCTAGAGGACACTTTAACACACGTTTATGCTCCTAGAGGACACTTTAGCACACGTTTAGGCTCCTAGAGGACACTTTAACAAACGTTTTGGCTCCTAGAGGACACTTTAGCACACGTTTTGGCTCCTTGAGGACATTTTAGCACACGTTTATGCTTCTAGAGGACACTTTAGCACACGTTTATGCTCCTAGAGGAACAGAAACTTCATTCATATAAAATTGAAAAATCTGAAACATAAAAACTTTGTGTTTTCAGTCCAGTTCAGTTCAAACCGACTCTGAGGAGGAGAAACCTTCAGCCGTCTGCAACAACAACACACACAAAGGTACCAGAGTAGGGTGTGACTGACAGGTGTGTGTGTGTGTGTGTGTGACCGACAGGTGTGTGTGTGACTGACAGGTGTTTTTGATTGACAGGTGAGTTTGATAGACAGGTGTGTTTGATTGACAGGTGTGTGTGATTGACAGGTGTGTTTGACTGACAGGTGAGTTTGATTGACAGGTGAGTTTGATTGGCAGGTGTGTGTGTGATTGACAGGTGTGTGTGATTGACAGGTGAGTTTGATAGACAGGTGTGTTTGATTGACAGGTGTGTGTGATTGACAGGTGTGTTTGACTGACAGGTGAGTTTGATTGACAGGTGAGTTTGATTGGCAGGTGTGTGTGTGATTGACAGGTGTGTGTGATTGACAGGTGTGTTTGATTGACAGGTGTGTGTGATTGACAGGTGTGTGTGACTGACAGGTGAGTTTGATTGACAGGTGAGTTTGATTGGCAGGTGTGTGTGTGATTGACAGGTGTGTGTGATTGACAGGTGTGTTTGATTGACAGGTGTGTTTGATTGACAGGTGTGTGTGACTGACAGGTGTGTTTGACTGACAGGTGTGTGTTTGACTGACAGGTGTGTTTGATTGACAGGTGTGTGTTTGACTGACAGGTGTGTTTGATTGACAGGTGTGTGTGACTGACAGGTGTGTTTGACTGACAGGTGTTTTTGATTGACAGGTGAGTTTGATAGACAGGTGTGTGTGACTGACAGGTGAGTTTGATTGACAGGTGAGTTTGACTGACAGGTGTGTGTGACTGACAGGTGTGTGATTGACAGGTGTGTGTGACTGACAGGTGTGTGTGTTTGACAGGTGAGTTTGATTGACAGGTGAGTTTGATTGACAGGTGAGTTTGATTGGCAGGTGTGTTTGATTGACAGGTGTGTGTGACTGACAGGTGTGTGTGTGTGTGTGTGTGTGTGTGTGTGTGTGACTGACAGGTGTTTTTGATTGACAGGTGAGTTTGATAGACAGGTGTGTTTGATTGACAGGTTTGTGTGATTGACAGGTGTGTTTGACTGACAGGTGTGAGTGATTGACAGGTGTGTGTGACTGACAGGTGAGTTTGATTGACAGGTGAGTTTGATTGGCAGGTGTGTGTGTGATTGACAGGTGTGTGTGATTGACAGGTGTGTTTGATTGACAGGTGTGTTTGATTGACAGGTGTGTGTGATTGACAGGTGTGTTTGACTGACAGGTGAGTTTGATTGACAGGTGAGTTTGATTGGCAGGTGTGTGTGTGATTGACAGGTGTGTGTGATTGACAGGTGTGTTTGATTGACAGGTGTGTGTGATTGACAGGTGTGTGTGACTGACAGGTGAGTTTGATTGACAGGTGAGTTTGATTGGCAGGTGTGTGTGTGATTGACAGGTGTGTGTGATTGACAGGTGTGTTTGATTGACAGGTGTGTTTGATTGACAGGTGTGTGTGACTGACAGGTGTGTTTGACTGACAGGTGTGTGTTTGACTGACAGGTGTGTTTGATTGACAGGTGTGTGTTTGACTGACAGGTGTGTTTGATTGACAGGTGTGTGTGACTGACAGGTGTGTTTGACTGACAGGTGTTTTTGATTGACAGGTGAGTTTGATAGACAGGTGTGTGTGACTGACAGGTGAGTTTGATTGACAGGTGAGTTTGACTGACAGGTGTGTGTGACTGACAGGTGTGTGATTGACAGGTGTGTGTGACTGACAGGTGTGTGTGTTTGACAGGTGAGTTTGATTGACAGGTGAGTTTGATTGACAGGTGAGTTTGATTGGCAGGTGTGTTTGATTGACAGGTGTGTGTGACTGACAGGTGTGTGTGTGTGTGTGTGTGTGTGTGTGTGTGACTGACAGGTGTTTTTGATTGACAGGTGAGTTTGATAGACAGGTGTGTTTGATTGACAGGTTTGTGTGATTGACAGGTGTGTTTGACTGACAGGTGTGAGTGATTGACAGGTGTGTGTGACTGACAGGTGAGTTTGATTGACAGGTGAGTTTGATTGGCAGGTGTGTGTGTGATTGACAGGTGTGTGTGATTGACAGGTGTGTTTGATTGACAGGTGTGTTTGATTGACAGGTGTGTGTGACTGACAGGTGTGTTTGATTGACAGGTGTGTTTGATTGACAGGTGTGTGTGACTGACAGGTGTGTTTGACTGACAGGTGTGTGTTTGACTGACAGGTGTGTTTGATTGACAGGTGTGTGTTTGACTGACAGGTGTGTTTGATTGACAGGTGTGTGTGACTGACAGGTGTGTTTGACTGACAGGTGTTTTTGATTGACAGGTGAGTTTGATAGACAGGTGTGTGTGACTGACAGGTGAGTTTGATTGACAGGTGAGTTTGACTGACAGGTGTGTGATTGACAGGTGTGTGTGACTGACAGGTGTGTGTGTTTGACAGGTGAGTTTGATTGACAGGTGAGTTTGATTGACAGGTGAGTTTGATTGGCAGGTGTGTTTGATTGACAGGTGTGTGTGACTGACAGGTGTGTGTGTGTGTGTGTGTGTGTGTGTGACTGACAGGTGTTTTTGATTGACAGGTGAGTTTGATAGACAGGTGTGTTTGATTGACAGGTTTGTGTGATTGACAGGTGTGTTTGACTGACAGGTGTGAGTGATTGACAGGTGTGTGTGACTGACAGGTGAGTTTGATTGACAGGTGAGTTTGATTGGCAGGTGTGTGTGTGATTGACAGGTGTGTGTGATTGACAGGTGTGTTTGACTGACAGGTGTGTTTGACTGACAGGTGTGTGTTTGACTGACAGGTGAGTTTGATTGACAGGTGTGTGTTTGACTGACAGGTGTGTTTGATTGACAGGTGTGTGTGACTGACAGGTGTGTTTGACTGACAGGTGTTTTTGATTGACAGGTGTGTGTGACTGACAGGTGAGTTTGATAGACAGGTGTGTTTGATTGACAGGTGTGTGTGATTGACAGGTGTGTTTGACTGACAGGTGTGTTTGACTGACAGGTGAGTTTGATAGACAGGTGTGTTTGATTGACAGGTGTGTGTGATTGACAGGTGTGTTTGACTGACAGGTGTTTTTGATTGACAGGTGAGTTTGATAGACAGATGTGTGTGACTGACAGGTGAGTTTGATTGACAGGTGAGTTTGACTGACAGGTGTGTGTGACTGACAGGTGTGTGATTGACAGGTGTGTGTGACTGACAGGTGTGTGTGTTTGACAGGCGAGTTTGATTGACAGGTGAGTTTGATTGACAGGTGTGTGTTTGACTGACAGGTGTGTTTGATTGACAGGTGTGTTTGACTGACAGGTGTGAGTGATTGACAGGTGTGTGTGACTGACAGGTGAGTTTGATTGACAGGTGAGTTTGATTGGCAGGTGTGTGTGTGATTGACAGGTGTGTGTGATTGACAGGTGTGTTTGATTGACAGGTGTGTTTGATTGACGTGTGTGTTTGACTGACAGGTGAGTTTGATTGACAGGTGTGTGTTTGACTGACAGGTGTGTTTGATTGACAGGTGTGTGTGACTGACAGGTGTGTTTGACTGACAGGTGTTTTTGATTGACAGGTGAGTTTGATAGACAGGTGTGTTTGATTGACAGGTGAGTTTGATTGACAGGTGAGTTTGATTGGCAGGTGTGTGTGTGATTGACAGGTGTGTGTGATTGACAGGTGTGTGTGATTGACAGGTGTGTTTGACTGACAGGTGTGTTTGACTGACAGGTGAGTTTGATAGACAGGTGTGTTTGATTGACAGGTGTGTGTGATTGACAGGTGTGTTTGACTGACAGGTGTTTTTGATTGACAGGTGAGTTTGATAGACAGATGTGTGTGACTGACAGGTGAGTTTGATTGACAGGTGAGTTTGACTGACAGGTGTGTGTGACTGACAGGTGTGTGATTGACAGGTGTGTGTGACTGACAGGTGTGTGTGTTTGACAGGTGAGTTTGATTGACAGGTGAGTTTGATTGACAGGTGAGTTTGATTGACAGGTGTGTGTGTGATTGACAGGTGTGTGTGATTGACAGGTGTGTTTGATTGACAGGTGTGTTTGATTGACAGGTGTGTGTGACTGACAGGTGTGTTTGACTGACAGGTGTGTGTTTGACTGACAGGTGTGTTTGATTGACAGGTGTGTTTGACTGACAGGTGTGTTTGACTGACAGGTGTGTTTGATTGACAGGTGTGTGATTGACAGGTGTGTGTGTGCGTGATTGACAGGTGTGTGTGTGTGTTTGATTGACAGGTGTGTGTGTGATTGACAGGTGTGCTGAGCGTGCTGATGAACTGTCAGTGGCAGAGTCTAGTGTGTCAGGTGGAGGCGGGGCTTCTGAACATGTTCGGAGAGGAGGAGGAGGAGGACGAAGAGGAGGAGGAGGGGGGGGAGGTCGCCTCAGTACACCGTGCAGCTGCGAGGCTGTGAGGTCACAGCCGGGCCCGACAACGCCCGCCCCCACAGGATCACACTGAGCATGCTCGGTGACCACGTGGCCGTGCTGGAGGTGAGCGCTTCAACAGGAAGCAGGAAACAGGAAACAGGAAACAGGAAACAGGAGTTACAAACATTACGTTTCAACAGGTTTATTTGATTTAAATGTTCCTCCCTCCTTTCCTTCCTTCCTTCCTTCCTCCCTTCCTCCCTCTCTCCCTCCCTTCATCCCTTCCTCCCTCCCTCCCTCCCTTCCTCCCTCCCTTCCTCCTTTCCTCTCTCCTCTCTCCCTCTCTCCTTCCTCCCTCCCTCCCTCCCTCCCTCTCTCCCTTCCTTCCTTCCCCCATCCTCCTTCCTCCCTCTCTCCCTCCCTCTCTCCTCTCTTCCTCTCTCCCTACCTTCCTCTCTCCCTCTCTCCTCCCTCCTGCCTCCTTTCCTCCCTCCCTCCCTCCCTCCCCTCTTCCTCCCTCTCTCCCTCTCTCCCTCCCTCCCTCCCTCCCTCCTCCTTCTCTCCTTCCTCCCTCCTCTCTCCCTCCCTCCTCCCTCCCTCCCTTCCTCCCTCCCTCCCTCCCTCTCTCCCTTCCTCCCTCCCTCTCTCCCTCTCGCTCTCTCTCCCTCTCTCCCTCCCTCCCTCCCTCCTCCCTCTCTCCCCCCTCCCCCCCTCCTCCCTTCAGGTGAGCAGTTCAGGTGAAAAGCAGCGATGGTTGAAGTTGCTGCAGGACGGAGCTGCTGATCACGGTCGCCATGACGACGGCCCACAGGTGCACACAGGTGCAGCGCTCAGGTAAGATGATGTTTACTTCCTGTTTACTTCCTGTTTACAAACAAAACATGATTTTAGTTTATTAACGTTAATCAATAAGTCGATCGACAGAACATGAATGTGAAACTGTTTTAATGGTCGAAATAATTTTTCATGTAAAAACAGTTTTGTTGAGATTATGATAAAAGTAAAAGGAGCTCATTAATAAAAATCAGAAAATTAAATGAGAAATTAAAGAGTAGAGCCTCTGGGCACCCCACATGTTATTATTATTATTGTTATTATTATTGTATTATTAGTAAAAGCAGTATAAGTAGTATTTATTCTTATTCTTATTATTGTTATTATTATTAATATTGTTATTCTTATTATTGTTAGTAGTATTGTTGTTGTTGTTATTGTTGTTGTTGTCGTTTCCCTGTGCAGCGGGCTGCAGACCCGGCGGTTCCCGACCTCCAACACTTACATGGACGACCAGTTCCAGCCGAGCGGCTCCGACCCGCCCATCTACTCCAACACCTCCGTCCTGGAGCTCATGGTACCGCTCCGCAGAGACCGGGTCACTGCTTATGACAGACAATAACAATAATAACAACAATAATAACAACAACAACAATAACAATAATAATAATAATGATGTCTCAGCTCCACAGCTCTCAGGACTCAGTTCGCTGCAGCTCGGTGTCGTCCAGAGACTCTGTGACCTACAGCAACACCGTCTTCACCGGCCGCAGTGAGTCTCCGCCCCCCGACAAATGTTCCAACAGCAAACACTTTTAATCAGAAACCAGAATCTCATCTGTCAGTGACCCTCTGCCTGACACACGTGACAGCGCGGCATGGGACACACACGAGCATGTGCCGCCGTCTGCTTCCTGTCCACGGCTCGACACAGGATCCAATGAGCAAAAAAAAACCCAAACTGAGGCACAGACGTGACCGATCAGGTTCAACTGGGAAGGTTTTTAGTCGGGGTCACCACCAGATACGACCCGATACGACCCGATACGAGCCGTGAGATGGATACAACAAAATACGTCACGTCACGATACGACACGATACGACGCGTTGCCATGAGATGGATACATCCCTCCCTCCTCCTTTCCTTCTTTCCCTCTCTCCCTCCCTTCCATACGACAAGATACGACACGATAAAAGACAACATGTTGTGACACAATACAACGTAATACGACGCGGTGCTATGAGATTACATGTTACTAGATGACTTTTTGCGACACGATACAAACGACGCGATACAAACGACGCGATACAAACGATGTGACGAGATAAAATACGTCAAGTTGAGACACGATACAACACAATATGACGTGACGCCATCAGATGGATACAACAAAATACGTCACGTTACGATGAGCTCAATATGAGTCGACACTTTCCACTGAGGGAGCTTCTGCGTTTCAGGCGGGAAGCCGGTGGAGGCGGAGCGAGGCGTCCAGAAGCTGGAGCTGACGGGGAAGAGGCCGGTGAAGCTGAGGGCGGGCTCGGAGATCAACCTGGCGTCTGCGGAGAAGCAGAACAAACGCACGTCTTTCCGGCAGTCGCTGGCCGTCTGCAGTGAGCGCGCTCAGGTGGGAAACACAGCCCCGGGAATCGAACCGACGATTCAAAATGGGGATTTGATTGTTTCATTTAAAACAATATTATTAAGATTATCAGTGAGGTGCACGAAGCATGTACGACATTTAACTAAATGTAACGTCTGCTGGTCTCTGCTGGTCTCCTCTGGTCTCTGCTGGTCTCTGCTGGTCTCCTCTGGTCCCCGCTGGTCTCCCCTGGTCCCTGCTGGTCTCCCCTGGTCCCTGCTGGTCTCTGCTGGTCTCTCCTGGTCTCTGCTGGTCTCTGCTGGTCTCTGCTGGTCTCCTCTGGTCCCCGCTGGTCTCCTCTGGTCTCCTCTGGTCTCTGGTGGTCTCTGCTGGTCTCTGCTGGTCCCTGCTGGTCTCTGCTGGTCTCTGTTGGTCCCTGCTGGTCTCCGCTGGTCTCTGTTGGTCTCTGCTGGTCTCTGCTGGTCCCTGTTGGTCCCTGCTGGTCCCTGCTGGTCTCTGCTGGTCTCTGCTGGTCCCTGCTGGTCCCTGCTGGTCTCTGCTGGTCTCTGCTGGTCTCCGCTGGTCCCTGCTGGTCCCTGCTGGTCTCTGCTGGTCCCTGCTGGTCTCTGCTGGTCTCCGCTGGTCCCTGCTGGTCTCTGCTGGTCTCCGCTGGTCCCTGCTGGTCTCTGCTGGTCTCTGCTGGTCCCTGCTGGTCTCCTCTGGTCTCTGCTGGTCTCTGCTGGTCTCCTCTGGTCTCTGCTGGTCCCTGCTGGTCTCTGCTGGTCTCTGCTGGTCTCTGCTGGTCTCTGCTGGTCCCTGCTGGTCTCTGCTGGTCTCTGCTGGTCTCCGCTGGTCTCTGCTGGTCCCTGCTGGTCTCTGCTGGTCTCTGCTGGTCCCTGCTGGTCTCTGCTGGTCTCTGCTGGTCCCTGCTGGTCCCTGCTGGTCTCTGCTGGTCCCTGCTGGTCTCTGCTGGTCTCCGCTGGTCCCTGCTGGTCTCTGCTGGTCTCCGCTGGTCCCTGCTGGTCTCCTCTGGTCTCTGCTGGTCTCTGCTGGTCCCTGCTGGTCTCCTCTGGTCTCTGCTGGTCTCTGCTGGTATCTGCTGGTCTCTGCTGGTCTCTGCTGGTCTCTGCTGGTCTCTGCTGGTCCCTGCTGGTCTCTGCTGGTCCCTGCTGGTCTCCTCTGGTCTCTGCTGGTCCCTGCTGGTCTCTGCTGGTCCCTGCTGGTCTCTGCTGGTCCAGGTGGGTTTCCTGAACCCTCTGCTGCGACGAACGGCCTCGGCTAAAACATCTCTGAGACGAGCTCCTTCAGCGCTGTTCATCGAACACGGGAAGGTTTTCCAGAGGAGGAAGGTGAGTTACACACACACACACACACACACACACACACACACACACACACACACACACACACACGTTCTCTAACTTGATCCAGTCGCCTACGGGAGTCTCCATCTTGTCTTTGACTCCGCCTCATTTCCTCTGACCAAAAAAGGGCATGTATGTGACGTTGGGGGAGGGGCGTACGTCCATCTGGCCGGTGGTGGCACGGTGGGACAGTTGGAGTGCACCGCACCCCGTGCTTTAGGGTCCTTGTCCCCCCCTCCAGGCCCGTTTGTACTCACACTACCTGGGCCTCGGAGAATGCTTCTTGCTGCCTATACGTCATCACGCCGTAACACGTCACACGCATTGATGACGTCATGGCGATGCGTGGCTTTGTTTCCAGATCTTTCCGTAGACCTCGGAGTTTTTGTGCGTCTTGTCGACTGTTTTTGAATCTTTTCATCGACCAAATCTGCAGTAAACACTCCACCTCCGCATCACACCAACGTGAACCTTTCACCGCCATTGTTTGAAATGTCCGCGCATGGTCCCTCCTTCTTTTTTCTACGTCCCAACAGGCGCACAGGAAATGACCTCAGAGCCGCCGTAGGCCTCGTGCTCGTACACGTGCGCACACTCGTGCTCGTACACGTGCAAACGTGCTTTACTAAAGCCCACCTCTCCCAAACGGGCCGTGGACGGCAAGCGTGCCGCTCCTAGACGCGGTACGGTTGCACTCACACTGGTCAAAGGAACCAGACTTTAGCCGTGACACGTGCTGTTTGGGCACGGGACGGTGGGACAGTGGGAGGGCGCCCTTAGTCTGAAGAACTTTGCTGTTACTGTTTTCACAGGAATGGGAAACCAAAGCTGCTGCTTGACACTGACTGACCCTCATCATCATCATCATCATCATCATCATCATCATCATCATCATCATCATCATCATCATCATCATCATCATCATCATCATCATCATCATCATCATCATCATCACCATCACCATCATCATCTTCATCTTCATCTTCATCGCTCTCGCCTGAGGACTTTAAAGTGACGGTTGTTTTTTCTGAATGAATGTTTTCACTTTAACTCTCGTCGGGTTTTTTATCCGATCAAAATCAAACATTTTCCAGCAGGAATCAAATCTAAAATGTGGAGGAACAACATGAAACAAGATTAGAGCTCTCCCTGACGTTAGCGTGTAGCTAGCTGCGTGTAGCTAGCTGCGTGTAGCAGAGTGTGTAAACTCGTGTGTTGTTGTCATTTTCAGATCACGTTCCCGCTGGAACACGTTGGATTGTGTCGTTTTTGGTTCATATTATATTTATTGTTATTTTCTCGCTGTAAAAAGCATAATTTCCACTCCGTAACTGTCCGTTAAAGCTGTCGGATGATGTTAAAGCTGTTTAAAGGTTGTTTTTTTTTATTGGACAATTTAAATGTATAAAAATAAAAGGTAAACAATAAACAATAAACAGCACGTTGATAGAGTACAAAAAAACAACAATTAAATGAATAACAATAACTAAAACAACTAAATAGTTCAAACAGGAAACACTTTTCCTCGTGACTCAGGTTTGACTTGTTTTTTGTTATTTAACAGAATCACAGATTAAAGCGACGAGCTCAGTTCAGGAGGGGAATGAGCAGATTACGGTTTTGATTTTGCACGTTATTGTGGCGTTGTGTGTCGACGCCTGCGCGGTCAGAGCAGTGAGGACGCTAACATGCTAACCTGGTTGGTTCAGGGTAGACGCTCCTTAAAACTCGCTGTTTTTATGATTTTTTACTCTGAAAAACACAAAGTTTCCCTGAAAACACAGTTTTCACAGCGGTTTGTGAAACAGCTGTTTCCTCCGTGACGTTTCTCTGTGTTCAGTTTGATGGTTTATCGTTGTTTGAGTCCGTTCACGTTACTTTAACCCCACGTGTGTTTGAACTGAGTCCTCTTTGTAAACACCTGATGCTTTGTGTTTATTTCCACGTCACTTTTGTATCGTTTTTATATTTTCAGGGTTTTATAAAAACCTCAGCAGAAACTTTCTGTGTCGGTGACGAAACACTGATCTGTAAACTGAGACTGAGACATTAAAACAATGAATTTCACACGTTTTTAAAACAGAGGGGGGAGAATTATTAATCACTGAGTCAGTGCACAAGGACACGGAGGGAAGAAGAAGAATTCCTTTATTAGTCCCGCAACAGGGAAATTCCATTTACACACACACACACACACACACACACACACACACACACACACACACACACACACACACACACATGCACAGACAGGACCTATATACATGCAACTAAAGGAGAGATGTCAGAGCGAGGGGGCTGCCAGTGACCGGCGCCCCGAGCAGTTGGGGGCTCGGTGCCTTGCTCAACAGCACCTCGGCAGTGCCCAGGAGATGAACTGGCACCTCTCCAGCCACCAGTCCACGCTCCATACATGGTCCACAAAGGGACTTGAACTGGCGACCCCTTCGGTTCCCAGCCGAGTCACCTATGGACTGAGCTGCTGATGCCCAGTGAAGGTTTCTGTTACGAGTAAAAGAACAAAAGTACCAAGTAAATAAATTCACCATGCAGCCAAATGGATCTTTAATGTACCTTCTGCCTCCCTCGGTCAAAAAAAGGTCATTTTTCGTTCTGTTTTGTTTTTATTATTGTGATTATTTTAGATGTTTTGCAGCTTGTGGCATCAATTTTGTTAAGAACTTTGTGAAATCCAGTGTTTTTTATGTCTGACGTCTTTTATACTTTAATAAAACATTTCTCTCCCTTTTTCCAAAGTTAACAAGCAGATTTAATCCTGTGCCCCTTTTCCACCACTATAAATATAACAATCATAATGAATCATGTTTTTACCCATTCTTTACAGGTTATACAGTTTTTATACATGATTTATTTATTTATTCTTTGGTGGTTTTTGGTCATTTTACGTCTATTTTAAGTTGTTTTGTATGTCTGTGATTTTTCTTTTGCATCTCTTTGATTTATTTACACATTTTATATCTTTTTGTGGTGATTTTGCATAAAATTAAAATTAAATAAATAAATAAATAAAAATCTGTTTTGTATTTTATTTTAAAAAATAAAAAAATAAAAAAAATAAAAAATTTAAATTGAATAAAAAATAGGAAAATATTTTGTATTTTATTTTACATTAAAAAATAAAATAAATAAAAAGCTTTTTTGTGTTTTACTTTAAAATAAAAACGAAATAAATACATAAATAAATACATTAAAAAAATAAAACAAATTAATAAAAAAAAAATATTTTATTTTTAAATAAAAATTAAATAAACATATAAAGAAAAAACATGAATTGTAACCTGAAGTGCAGTTTTAATAAATCATATAAATATATAAATAGTATAAATAAATAAATAATCTCAAAGGAGTTCAGAGCAGTTCTCCTCTCCACCGCTGGGGGCGCTGAACACCGGGAAGTCTCGCGGTGTTTCCTGTCTTCTCGCTGCAGAAGAAGAACCGCGGCTTCCTGACGGATCACCGGGCTAACAGCTAACAGCTAACGGCTAACCGCGAAAACAGCGATATTTACCGTGTGAAGCAGCGGATTCCTCGGCTCCAGCGGTCAGACCGACGCCCGGACCCCCAGGTGAAGACCCCCGCGGCCGCAGCTCACCGTGTCGGGGCGCTTTTATCCGTGAATCTGCGGTTTTACGGAGGGAACCGTGTTCTGCTGCTAGCCTGTTAGCCTGTTAGCCTGTTAGCAAGGCGTTGACAGCACTGCAGCTGTTAGCTTAGCTTAGCTTAGCTTAGCTTCAGAGCTTTTGTTTGTTTCAGCTTTTTATTTCTCTCTTTATTTATTTATTTATTTATTTTTATTAACGGGTTTTCTTTCAAACGTGTGGAGGAATAAACGCGACTAAGGTCTCAATCAATACATAAATAAATAAATAGAGAATTAAATAAATACATGAAGGAAGTTATCTATTTATTTTATTAATGCATTTATTTATTTAAATATGTATTTATTTAATTTTGTTAACGGGTTTTCAAACGTGTGGAGGAATAAACACGACTTTAGTCTCAATAAATAAATAGGGAATTAAATAAATACATGAAGGAAGTTATTTATCTATTTATTTTGTTCATTATTTGATTTATTAATAGCATTTATTTATTTAAATATGGATTAATTTGTTTTTATAAATATTTCTCAAACGTATGAGCAACTAAACACGACTCAAGTCTCAATTAATAAAATAAATAATTAAATAGAGAATTAAATAAATGCCTGGCGGAAGTTATCTATTTATTTTGTTTATTTTTTTATTTATTAATGCATTTATTGATGTGTGTATGAATTTATTTGCTTTATTAATATTTCTCAAACGTATGCAACTAAACACGACTTAAGTCTTTGTAAATAAATGAATAAATTAATAGAGAATTAAATAAATACATGAAGGAAGTTATCTATTTATGTTGTTTATTATTTTATTTATTTATTTATTTATATATGGATTTATTTGTTTTTATTAATATTGAAGGACTAAACCTTCTTAAATAAATGAATAAATAAATAAATAGAGGTGAACGAAGTGAATGTATCTGTTATTTTTACTAACGGTTTTCAAATGTTTCTCAATAAATAAATTAATAATTCACATGTGGACACTGAAATGAATTAATTCATGGAACAATGTTGTACAAATAAATGTAAAGCTCTTTATTCAGTCAACGGTTTCAAATGTAAAGAGGATGAAACACAAACTCACGTCTCAATAAATCAATAAGAGTGATAAATTCATTCTTTAGCATCAGTTTAGTGACGCTTTAGTCTCTCGGGTGAATTTTCATCACAAAGTGCAAACACGAGTATTTTCCTCTGTGTCATTTGTTTCTTATTGATGCTTAAATACAGTAATATTTATCTGATTTCTCCCTAAATGAAATGCTTTTTCTCTAATAATTTGCCCTTTTTTGCGTCTGAGTTTGATATAATTAGTACTTCCTGTTTTCTTCTTCTCCTGTTTCCAGTCTAAAGATGACGGCCGCACCGTACAACTACTCCTACATCTTCAAATACATCATCATCGGTGAGTGTCCGCGGGGTCGAGACCTTTCTCTCGCACAGACGGGGTCCAGAATTACACCCGCACAGGTGTCGTGACCCACACAGGTGCTTTCCGTCACCTGTGTTTCACCTGTGAGGGCGGGACAAAGTTCACCTGCATCATTCTTAGTGGTCGACGGACATTTATGACATCATTAATGCCCATAAAAGCCCCCCCCCCACCTTCAACCTGTGCAGAGGTCGAATCAGCCAGAGTGAAAACACCTGTGTGGGCTCAGGGGCTTTTTTCAGAACAGCTCCATCCAGAGTCTCCAGATCGTCGTCTCAACAACAAAAAAGAAGTCCAGCAGTGGGGTTGCCAGGTTGGTCAGCCCCGGCCCAGTAGCTCCAGGAGACCGGAGTCTGTTTGAGCCTGTTTGAACCCGTCCCCTCCAGAAAACCACAGCATCAAAACAAGGATTAGAGGAGTTTGACTGACAGTTAGCGTTAGCCGTTAGCGTTGAAAGTGATGTTAGCATCCAGGAGCAGCGTAGCCATGTGGGCGTGCGTTTGAATGGCGTTCCTCTCCTTTCTCTCAGTCCATGGAGTGAATGCTCGGCCTATAGTGACTCTGGTTGTTGCCCGTCTGCGCTCACTCAGCTGCTGGGACAAATAAAATAATAAATCAGGTTTTTATAACTCAGGATTGAACGGGGCCTTCCTTCTTTGAGAGTTGCAGGCTGAAACTACAAACTGTGCATACTTTCACTTTACAGCCAGCGTTCACAATCGATTTTCTGACTTCCAGACAGACATTTGCTCCAGTGCGTGTCTGTGAAAATCGATCTGCAGAGAATCTTTCCACAGAAACAGACGGACCTTTGTGTCTGCTGAGCCTCATCTCTGCTCCGTGTGTGAACAGAGACGTGTGTTCTCCACATAGATGCTTGGTTTCTCCCACTAAAACACGATAAAGAGCCTGTTTGGGTTTAAATATAAGCCTGTTAATAAATCCTGATGCTAACACGTGAAAATATCTCCTGTGCTTTAATGCATCTCCTTTAGTGTGCAGGAATTAGCCCCTCGCCCTCTTAGAGCGCACTCAGACTGTCCTCCCGCACCGCGACCCGGACTTTAGGGTACTTGTCCCCCCTCCCTCTCCCCCCCGCGCCCCAGCCCCGTTTGTACTCACACTACCTGGGCCGGCCAATGCTTCTTGCTGTCCATACGCCATCACGCCGTAGCACATCACACGCATTGATCGCGTGTGTGTGGCTTTGTTTCCAGATCTTTCCGTAGACCTCAGAGTTTTTGTGCGTCTTGTCGACTGTTTTTGAATCTTTTCATCGACCAAATCTGCAGTAAACACTCCACCTCCGCATCACACCAACGTGAACCTTTCACCGCCATTGTTTGAAATGTGCAACAGGCGCACAGGAAATGACCTCAGAACCGCCGTAGGCCTCGTGCTCGTACACGTGCGCACGCTCGTGCTCGTACATGTGCAAACGTGCTTTACTAAAGCCCACCTCTCCCAAACGGGCCGTGGACGGCAAGCGTGCCGCTCCTAACATTTATAATTTACGGTCACAACATATATATATATATATATCAATATAAGTTTGACCTCTGACCTCATGTCTCTCTCTCTCTCCCTCTCTCTCTCTCTCTCACTCTCTCCCCCCCCCCCCCCCCTCTCTCTCCAGGTGATATGGGCGTAGGGAAGTCTTGTCTGCTGCACCAGTTCACAGAGAAGAAATGTGAGTCTTCCTCATCATCATCATTTCCTCTGCAGGAAATTCACTTTTGTTGAGAAAAACATTTCAATGCGCAAACCTGAAAATTTAGAGACGAGTCGTGGAAATTATTTATCACCAAATATCCTAGAAATCTGCATTCTCTCTAATGTCCAGCAGAGGGAGCACTTAATGAATATAAACTGACGTGTGTGTGTGTGTGTGTGTTTCGTGTGTGTGTGTGCAGTCATGGCGGACTGTCCTCACACCATCGGGGTGGAGTTCGGGACGAGGATCATGGAGGTCAACGGTCAGAAGGTGAAGCTGCAGATCTGGGACACGGCCGGTCAGGAGCGCTTCAGGGCCGTCACCAGGTCCTATTACAGAGGGGCCGCCGGGGCCCTCATGGTGTACGACATCACCAGGTACTGACGTGTGTGTGTTTCTGTGTAATTGATCAATACAGTAACAAACCTGAAAGTGAAAGTGTCTCCAGTCGTTTAATTTTTGTGTTTGTGTTTTAGGAGAAGTACTTATAATCACCTGAGCAGCTGGTTGACAGATGCCAGGAACCTGACCAACCCAAACACAGTGAGTGCAGACACACACACACACACACACACACACACACACACACACACACACACACACACACACACACACACACACACACACACACACACACACACACACACACACACACACACAACCAGGGTTTAATTCATAAAGTATCTTAATTCTAACGTAATGAAAACAAACACATCACGCACCGTTGTGATGAACAGAGAGCTGAGGAAGGCAAAGCTCTGGATCTACCCTCAGTCCTGGTTCCTACCCTCACCTGTGGTCATGAAAGCTGGGTCAGGACCCAAAGAACCAGGTCCAGGTCAGGACCCAAAGAACCAGGTCCAGGTCAGGACCCAAAGAACCAGGTCCAGGTCAGGACCCAAAGAACCAGGTCCAGGTCCAAGCGTGTGAACTGTGTTTTCTCAGGAGGGTGGCTGGAGTCTCCCTTAGAGAGAGGGGGAGAAGTTCAGCATCCGTGAGGAACTCGGAGTAGAGCCGCTGCTCCTTTGCGTTGAAAGGAGCCAGTTGAGGTGGTTCAGGATCATCTGGTAAGGATGAACCCTGGGCGCCTCCCTAGGGAGGTGTTCCAGGCACGTCCAGCTGGGAGGAGGCCTCGGGGAAGACCCAGGACCAGGTGGAGAGATTAGATCTCCACACTGGCCTGGGAACGCCTCAGGATCCCCCAGTTAGAGCTGGTTAATGTGGCCCAGGAAAGGGAAGTTTAGGGTTGCTACGATGCTAACGGTTGCTACGATGCTACCGTTGGTTTAGCCGTTGACTGGGTCTCTGCGCTCGCCGTCACGGTGAGACCAGAGCAGAAAGACGATCGTGGGAAGTCTCCTTTAGGAGACACGGACATCTTATTTTGAAAGGGTGTTACATCCACCATAATGGTCCACAGGGTACGACTTGAGCTGATTTGTGTAGTTTCTCACCCGCATGTTTGTGTCCAGGTGATCATTCTGATCGGTAACAAGGCCGACCTGGAGGCTCAGAGGGACGTGACGTACGAGGAGGCCAAACAGTTTGCTGAAGAGAACGGTGAGGAGTGTGTTTGTGTGAGTGTGTCGGCAGTGAAACGTTTGAATAAAAATAAAACTGGGCGTCTGATTTCTTGTGATTTGTACTTCCTGTCGTTGATCAGGGTTGCTGTTTCTAGAGGCCAGCGCCAAGACGTAAGTACAAACACACGTTCATCAAGGCTGGTTGTTGTGGAGAGACACCGTTACTCAAATGCTAAACTTAAGTACAAATATAAGGTGCTAATCGCTCCGTCCTCTGTTCCCCGGCTTCCTCCTCAGAGGGGAGAACGTGGAAGAGGCCTTTCTGGAAGCCGCAAAGAGGATTTACCAGAACATCCAAGATGGCAGTCTTGACCTGAACGCTGCCGAGTCGGGAGTCCAGCACAAACCGTCTGCGCCGCAGGGAGGTCGCCTCAACGCCGACAGCCAGCCGGCCAAAGAAGGCTGCAGCTGCTAACCCCAGACAGGAACTACAGACCCATAGAACAGACGGACGCACGGAGGCAGACGGATAGGTACACGAGAGATCCACCAGGCACTAAGTTGCATCTTCGATCCAGAGTCCGTCGATAAAAAGGATTTAGCTGGATTACATTTAACAGTCCAACTAACTTTTGTCAAATCCAGTCCTGAGTTCAGCCCCCGCCCCCAAAACAAGATTCAGTCGCCCCCGCCCAATCACACTTTCATCATCCTTGGATAAATCAGGACACTGTCAACCAAATTCAAAAACAAGCCAGACACCTGTGTGTAACTTCTGCAGCAGTGTTGGACAACTCCCAAATCAGGACCACCCTGGACCGTTCCTGGACAGTGTCCACACTGGCTCACTCACTGTGTCCGTCACTGGACAACCCTTTCCCCCCTAAACTGGACTACCCCCCGGACCTCCCAAGTCTGGAGCGCTGTTGTCCAGACTCAAGTGATGGTTGTCCAAATTTGGCACTACCCTGGGAACTCTGAAGACCAACGATACAGGCCTCACATTTGAATCCGCCTACAGTCCAAAATTGGACCACGTTTGCCTTAGTTCTAAATCTGGACAGATCCAAAACCCAGGCTTTCCTTTATTGATCTTTAATCGTCGGCGTACTTGACGTAAAGGTACAACTCTAAGCCCATCGAGAGACTACCTTTATCCTGGATGACTCCTCCAAGGCCGTCGTGCGTAGTCCACATCCATCCGTCCCTCAAATCTGGACTACCTTTGTCCCAAACACCTAAATAAAGATACAAGGATCAGCCTAAAACTGGACTCACCGAGTTCCAACTCCAGACATTCCTCTGGACAGATTCAGAGCCTCGGGTCAAGCCGGACTGCCTCTCGGTCCAAATCAAGAATCACCTCCAGTCCAGATCTTTGAATTTAGACGTAATTCTAATCGCTATGAATCCAGATCGTCCAAACGGCCAGTTCTTTGGATTTATAGTCATACCTGTGTCTTCTGCGTCTGTCCCATCATTTGTTGTTCAGTTGGAAAAGTCTTAACGCTCCGAGTCCGTTCATCCTAACGCGGAGCGGCCTGGACGTCTCTGTACAGATCATATTTCTCGCCGTCAAACGCAACATCTCACGTCAGATCAGAAGACCCCGTCACTGTAGCTGTCGATCCGATCGGAGACTTTTGATTCTGTTGTTCTCGGGGTTAATTGCGTCTCTGCAGTCGTCTTTGCGATATTCACACCTGGTTGATGATATAATATTACTTGTTGGACTTCCAGTCACCTGGGATGCAGGTTAAAGGGGGTTCTCCCTCTAGAACAGATATTAAAACACGTATTTTCAAAGTCTGCAAAGATAAATCCGATGATCGAGTTCGGCCGGCGCTGGAAGAACATCTGTAGGTAACGTCGTGGGCCGATCACCAGATCCTTCGGGGTCTTCTGAAGGGCGGTAATTTGCTTTTACGGAAATCGTAAGATCCAGGGTTTCGGGGTTGGAGTTCGACCCGTGTTATGTACCAGAAAGTCACGATACGTCGAGCTTTGCTGCGTCAGTTTCTAAACGTCTTTCTTCGCAAGATCCCAAACTTTACGGACGTGCGATGAAACTTTAGCTAGCGTCGATTAAACTCGTTCGGCCGCGTCTCAATCAGAGGAGTACCCGTTTACCGAGACCCTGCCCGACCAGATGAGACCAGATCTGACCCCAAACCCACCGTCACTGCGACTCCACGCTTTGCCTTTTTAAAAAAACATCTAAAATAGTTTAATTTAACCACTAAACCTTGAATTTCGATCGTTCTGCGGCGAAATGAAGCAACTGATTGATGAAGGTGATGATGATGAAGCATAAAGTGACTTCCCTGAACCACAACGTCACAAGTTCAGGGTTTTTATCACATTTTTACCAAATTAATAGAAACGGTATATTTCTGAGGTCACAGCTCCACCTAGTGGCCGTGTCTGCGTCCCCTCCAGGTTAAACGAATCCAGAGGGAAGACGTTTTTTTATTTATTGCTGCTTGTTTTTGTTTTTTGTTTTTTTCTTTTTAACATTTCGTCGCTTAACTCTGGATTCTGCTTCATCGCAACAAAAAAAAAAACATTATTTCACGTTAAATTCTGCCGTCAGACTTTTAAACGCGACCCGATTCAGCTCAAAACGCCCGAGCCTTGACTTCCCGAAGTGCTTTTAAGTTTCACCAACTAAATAATTAAATGTTATTTGAATCCACGGTGTTTAATAAAGTGTGATCCCAGTCTTTGGAAGTGGATCGAAGCATTCCAGCGCCAACTCCCCACCGAACAAACACCGTGAAGTTGATTTTTTTTACGCTTTTTAAATATTTTAAAGCTGTTTTCTTTGATTTTTTTTCGGCCACGTGAGGAAAGAGAAACCGAAACGAGCCGACAGACGCGTGCGCGCTCTGTGAAACACATCTACTGCAGCAACAACGTGGATAAACGTCCAGTTTACAGTTGTTTCTGCAGCGGCGCCGTGAAATAATCTGCAATAAAACTTCTTAAAAACCAGGAAAGATGTTGAGTTTTTAAAAGTCTGTTTCCCCGTCGAGGTCCGGATGAAAAAGTGCCACCAACACGAGTCCACGCCGGACTTATTTTAACCACATTTACGTGTTTTACTTCTACATTTCTCTACGTTACGTCCAAATAAAGTCTCTTTGGTTTCTTTAGTTTCAGTTTCTTCAGAGCCAGTTGAGGTGGTTCAGGATCATCTGGTCAGGATGAACCCTGGGCGCCTCCCTAGGGAGGTGTTCCAGGCACGTCCAGCTGGGAGGAGGCCTCGGGGAAGACCCAGGACCAGGTGGAGAGATTAGATCTCCACACTGGCCTGGGAACGCCTCAGGATCCCCCAGTTAGAGCTGGTTAATGTGGCCCGGGAAAGGGAAGTTTGGGGTCCCCTGCTGGAGCTGCTGCCCCCGAGACCTGATCCAGGATCAGAGGCTGAAGATGAGATGAGGTAAATAAGAAATGTCTGAAGAGACAAAATGAGCCGTTTAAAGGTAAATGTTTTGTGTTTAAAAATATGAATAAAAAAACGATGAGAAATGAGAGCGAGTCGAACGTGGAAGTCAAAGTTTTGAAACTCGTCCGTTATGATTCGTTTCCTGGCTCAAAATCTTAATTTAAGAAGTCAGAACTGTGACTTTGTGACGTCGTTTTGACTCAAAGTGACAGTTTTTTTAATTATAATTTGTCTGAAACGTTTTAAAAATCCGTTTACACTGAAATGATTTCACTCTCCTGCGTCCGCTTCACTTGTTCTGTCTCCTCTGGGCCTCCGTACTTTTGTGAATGAACGTCATTTTCCGCCGCGGCTCTGATTCCGCCCCGGTGGTCGCGCTCAGACGTCCTGTACATATCAGCAGCTGACGGCTTCATGATGATTAAAGCCAATGCTGTTCAAAATGAACTGTTTTCTCTGTTTTAACTGTGTCCGCTCCTCGTTGTGCTCTGATTGGTCGACAGCAGCGTCCAACCGTGACGCGTGATTCATGAATGAAGCCTCCGTCACTTTAAAACACCTCAGACTCTTTCTGCACATCGCTCAATAACCTGCACGCCGCGTCCAACGAGGGGAAACAAAATGTGTCTCTCTCTTCTTTACGCTTCTGAAATTTTACTCTGAAAGAAATTTAACCAAAGTGTCACGAACGTCAAGACACGACAAACGTTCTGTCGGGACCGCCGCCTTAAGCTTCCCTCGCCCAAGGAGAACATTTCAATCTGACGTGTAATTCAGGCGCAAAATCATCCACAAAAAGATGCAAAATGACTAAAAATAGATGCAAAAGCACCGAAAAGATGCAAAATGACTAAAAATAGATGCAAAACCAGCACAAAAAGATGCAAAATTATTAAAAATAGATGCAAAACCAACACAAAAAGATTCAAAATGACTAAAAACAGATGCAAAACCAACACAAAAAGATGCAAAATGAGTAAAAAAAGATGCAAAACCACCACAAAAAGATGCAAAATGACTGAAAATAGATGCAAAATGACTGAAAATAGATGCAAAATGACTAAAAATAGATGCAAAACCACCACAAAAAGACCTTTGAATGCCTTCACCGTGCTGCCCCGAGCTAACACTGTTAGCCACGTCCGGCTGTTAGCATCTCTCCTGGATTTCTAATTAACAGTTGTTACAGATAAAAAACCGTCTCTGGATTATTTGATGATTAAAGTGCAGAAAAAGACTCTGGAGGATGATTTTGCGCCTGAGTCACACGTGTTTCTGCAGCGTCATCGTCTTTTAACGCTAACTTTGATCTTTAAACAGACGAAACACGACGGACGGGTGAAGCAGCGCCGATGATGCGTCTTTAAAACGCTCTGGTTTGATTCTGCTCATTTCATTTTAAACCTCATGATTTGTTGATTCGTTCTCTTCTAACTCTGTAACGATTTCTCCTGCTGGACCTTTTTTCTCCTGGAGTGTAAATAAAGTTTAAATCCTGTATTTACGCACGACTCCACTGATTCACTCATTCTTACTTTAGCACTTTAGCACGCGTTTATGCTCCTAGAGGACACTTTAACACGTTTAGGCTCCTAGAGGACACTTTAGCACACGTATATGCTCCTAGAGGACACTTTAACACGTTTAGGCTCCTAGAGGACACTTTAACACACGTTTATGCTCCTAGAGGACACTTTAACACACGTTTATGCTCCTAGAGGACACTTTAATACACGTTTATGCTCCTAGAGGACACTTTAACACACGTTTATGCTCCTAGAGGACACTTTAGCACATGTTTATGCTCCTAGAGGACACTTTAACACACGTTTATGCTCCTAGAGGACACTTTAGCACACGTTTATGCTCCTAGAGGACACTTTAGCACACGTTTATGCTCCTAGAGGACACTTTAACACACGTTTAGACTCCTAGAGGACACTTTAGCACACGTTTGGCTGCTAGAGGACACTTTAGCACACGTTTATGGTCCTAGAGGACACTTTAACACACGTTTATGCTCCTAGAGGACACTTTAGCACACATCTTTTTGTGCTGGTTTTGAATCTATTTTTAGGCGCATTCTCAGAAAACTTCCGTACTTTTCCATCTCCGTCCATTTCCGTCACCATTGATGCTTCATTTTCTCCGTCTCAGCCAAAGGTAGGACGGCATTTTTGTTTTACAATATCTCATTTTCTGTCATTTCTGAGAGTTTCCAGCTTCTCTGCTCCATGTTTTAACATATAAAAGTATAAAATATATATAATTTAAAACCTTTAACATGTAAAAGTATAATATTCATCTGCTCTCCTGCTGTCGTCGAACACCAGGAGCCCGGCTGTAAAACAACAGAAACAACTGACACAGCGTTATTTTGCTGACCGGCCGATTCGTCGTTGTTATGAATTAATAGATTGTGACATTTTCTGACTTTTCCTTTAACTTATACCAGAATTTATAAACGCGTCAGAGCATCTTTAATAATCAAAATATAACAACCATTCAGACGTCCTCAAAGATGTTTCAGTCCAAAGCAACTGGACAAGAGGCTTCATCAGTTCATGTACGCATCTGACCAGGACCAGGACCAGGACCAGGCTGGGACTGGACCAGGACCAGGACCTGGACCAGGCTGGGACTGGACCAGGGCCAGGACCAAGACCAGGCTGGGACCAGAACCAGGACCAGGCTGGGACTGGACCAGGACCAGGCTGGGACTGGACCAGGACCAGGTTAGGACTGGACTTGGTTATTTGACAGGAAGACGTTTCACCTCTCATCCAAGAGGCTTCATCAGTTCATGTACACATCTGACCAGGACCAGGACCAGGACCAGGACGGGACTGGACCAGGACCAGGCTGGGACTGGACCAGGACCAGGCTGGGACTGGACCAGGACCAGGACCAGGCTGGGACTGGACCAACTATCTGGTGTGGAGATCCAGGTATTTAACCTCTCACAGGCCGATGATGTCACTGGAACCCTTTGTGCTCCAAGTGCCAACGACCGTTGTTAGAGTGACAGTCGTTGGTGGAAGTTGGTTTGGACTTGACTAGTGCTGGTCCTGCTCCTGGTCCTGGTCCTGATCCTGGTCCTGGTCCTGGTCCTGGTCCAGTCATTGGTGGAAGTAGGTCTGGACTTAATTAGTGCTGGTCCTGCTCCTGGTCCTGGTCCTGATCCTGGTCCTGGAGCTGGTCCTGGTCCTGGTCCTGGTCCTGGTCCTGGTCCAGTCGTTGGTGTGAAGTTGGTGATATTGTTTGTTTGGCAGCAGAAGCGTACATGCACACTTTATTACTTATGTTCTGCTCCTTTTAGTGTTTTTGTTCATTATTATAATAATTGTGAGTTTTTTGGTAAAGCTCCTTTCACAGAAACACAATTCTTTACAAAAACCAGGTTTCAGATCAGATCATAAGAGAAACGAGCAAGAAGGTTAAAACCATAAGAAAGAGACCAATAAACAAACGTACATGAAGTAAATATGCACAATAAGAAGCATTTAACACGTTAAGATGAAGCGAAGGAGTCGTGGAAACAGATTTATTCAACAAAGATTAACAAAGCTTTTTCTCTGCAGACAAAAACACGTTCACTCCTGCGTCCTCACAAAGATCGGAGTTCAGCAGGAACGACCCCGAGCCCACTGGTGCTTTTAGAGGAGGAGACCCCCATAGTCAATGTACTAAATCTGCTCTTTATTTATTTTAAATTAATTTAGTCAATGTACTAAATCTGCTTTTTATTTATTTTTAAATTAATTTAGTTAATGTGGTAAATCTGCTTTTTATTTATTTATATAAATCTACTTTTTATTTATTTTTAAATTAATTTAGTCAATGTACTAAATCTGCTTTTTATTTATTTATTTTTAAATGAATTGAGTCAATGTACTAAATCTGCTTTTTATTTATTTTTAAATTAATTTAGTTAATGTACTAAATCTGCTTTTTATTTATTTATTTAAATCTGCTTTTTATTTATTTTTTAATTAATTTAGTCAAAGTGTTAAATCTGCTTTTTATTTAGTTTTTATTAATTTAGTTAATGTACTAAATCTGCTTTTTATTTATTCATTTAAATCTGCTTTTTATTTATTTTTAAATTAATTTAGTCAAAGTGTTAAATCTGCTTTTTATTTATTTTTTAATTAATTTAGTTAATGTACTAAATCTGCTTTTTATTTATTCATTTAAATCTGCTTTTTATTTATTTTTAAATTAATTTAGTCAAAGTGTTAAATCTGCTTTTTATTTATTTTTTAATTAATTTAGTCAATGTACTAAATCTGCTTTTTATTTATTTAAATCTGCTTTTTGTTTATTTTTTTATTAATTTAGTCAATGTGGTAAATCTGCTTTTTATTTATTTTTAAATGAATTTAGTCAAAGTACTAAATCTGCTTTTTATTTATTTATTTTTAAATGAATTGAGTCAATGTCAATGTACTAAATCTGCTTTTTATTTATTTATTTTTAAATGAATTGAGTCAATGTCAATGTACTAAATCTGCTTTTTATTTATTTACCTGCTCTGTAAAGCGTCCTGAGATCCCTCTTGTTATGATTTGACACTTTAAATAAAATAAAACTGAATTGAATTGAACGTTTCTGACGGTTTGCAGTCGATGGAGAGAGAACGGATGAAAGGAGAATTCAGCCGGGTCGGCGTCAAAGCATGAATCCTCCTCTCTGGTTCAGGTTGTGATGAAACGACCGTGTGTCAAAGATTTAATGAGTCACTACTGAGATTTGTGAACTCATTAATGAAATCTGCCGCAGACGGGACACGGGATGTTAACGTTTCTTTTAAACCGGCCTTCAGCGCCCGACGCCTGTTCTAGGGTTCTTCTAATAATCCTGCCAAGACCGAGCGGGTCTCTGCTGCCCAACATGGCCTCTTCCAGGACCGTACCAATGTTCCTGCCCAGATCAAAAGGGTCCTCGGTGCGAAGCATTGTCGGTAAGTGGCGCGATGTTGTGGTTGTCCGGGCCCTAACACTAATCCTGTCACTTTCAGGGGGGTCTCCTCGGCTCGATGCTGTGGTTGTCCGGGCCCTAACACTAATCCTGTCACTTTCAGTGGGGTCTCCTCGGCTCGATGTTGTGGTTGTCCGGGCCCTAACAAGCCTTTTACGTCTAATAGGGCCTTTGCGGCGCGATTTGGTCAGTGCTCGAACCGCAAAAAATAAACCCAAAGCAAGACCCATAGAGCAGATAACCCAGTTTGTGTCCAGAGACCAAACTGTTTGATTCTGTCTCAGCTGAAACTCTTGTAGCAGCTCATCAACTGACACCTCTACGTCTCTGTAAAACAACTTCAAATGGCCACGTTCATTGTCATCGCTGCTCCAGCCCTCCAGTATGATTTCAACAGTTTGGTCCAACTGTCCAAAGAAAGTCAGGACGACTCGGTCTGATAAACGTTGGCAGTCAAATGTGTGTGTTGACTGCGAGCTCAAGTACAAGACATCTGTAGCTTTGTCTTTTGCACTGTTATCAATGGTGACTGAACCATGGTTGAAAGCCAGCATGTAGATGTCGTTTCCGTCACCCCCGACCAGGTAATCACCTCCAGTGGACACCAACATGTCATTGCCGTCTGAGCCTCTGAGAAGAGAACTTTCATAACCAGACACCAAGATGTCAGAATAGATGGTGCCAATGACTGTCTCCACATCCTTCAACACGTCCCCCTCAGCATCAGCATACCGGCCTTGTCCAGTCAGCAGGTTAACATAAACCCCTTTACCTGTGTAATGATCACCTCGGTACAGGACAGTGTCTCTGCCAGGACCGCCATCGATCAGATCGGCTCCTGGTCCAGGGATAAAGACGTCCTGGCCAGAGTTTCCAAACATAATGTCATTTCCATCCTCGCCATAAAGAGTGTCGTCTCCCAAGTAACCAATCAGGATGTCAGGTCCTTGCCGTCCTATCAGTGTGTCATCTCCTTCGCCTCCTTCCAAGGCGTCAGGCTTCCACCCGTCAATAAGAGCGTCGCCATGGTCGTTGCCTTGTATGTGATTGGTCTGGGAGGGACTTGACTCTGAAGCCACTTTGCTTCCACATGAATCCGTTTCATCACATCTCTGCCTAAAACTCTCATCACGGGAGAAATTCTCCAACTCTGCGGAAGATGCTAAGTCTCGAGATGTTACGTGGTCGTCACTGTTGCCTCCTAATGAGCCTGATGCTGGAGGGGGACTGCTATCTGTTAACTTGGTTTTGAAAGTATCATAACCCTTGAAAAGCACTGACGTACTTTCAGTTATCTTGTACTTTTCTGCAATTTTCAACATCTCAGACTTCACATCTTTTCCATTTTGAATCCACGATTTGTACAGTTTGACCTCTTTTGTGAGGACTTTTTTAAGATCACCCATTAGTTCCCCTTTTGTTGAAGGATTATAATTTTGTAACTTGCTAGAACCTTCAGGTGTTGCTGAGCCACTAAATCCCCGCCTGCTCGGGTCAATCCAAGTACGCCCACTTGCCATTGAATGGTCTTCCCAAAGAAAGTCGAGTCCTTTCTGTCGGATGTTGTTGTCTGGGCTTTCGATCATATCCAGGGCCATAAGAACCAGAGGAAATGTCCGGAAATTTCTGGCAGATTCAGATATAATTGATGCAGTGAAATACGTGGTGAACCAGGCCTCAGTGGAGGGCGGTAGGTGAATCGTGTGCTCTCTATTAAAAACTCCTTTTACATAATTAGCGTAGCTTTCTATTGGGTTTTTCATATTTTCAAGAATTTCCTTTCGCATGGCTGGGTATCTTTCTTTGCCTATCTGTTCACGAATACATTCCTCTACTTCATTAATCTTCTGCTGACTTTCTATTTGATTGTTGTCGAGCTTTTTTCCAACTGGATAGACATAAAGATTTACAGGATTCACCTCTAAGATCCAGTCATTGACCATCAGGTATGTTGGCTTGTTTTCTCCAGTCTTTGCAAAGTGACGGACGACATTTCTGACGTCTTTTCCTGATTTAATCTCATAACAGTTGGAGAGAATTGTCTCTTTTTCATTGTTGTTCACTATCCTCTCTATCTCCATTTTCCCTGTTTTGTGATGCAAAATTTGCTTCCCTAAATAAAACTCATCTAGTTTAAAGTTCATTTTTTCTGGAAGGGGCAGGTCTGCGTGAAAAAATTCCCAAGACAGAGCTTCAAGTTCGTTAATAGCATTTCGGTCAACAGGCTTTGACCTATCAAAAGCATTCTGGTCAATAAAACTCCTCGGCTCTTTGGGCCAACTGTCTCTGTAGACTTGAAAACGTTGGGTTTTTTTACCTAGGAAGTTGCTTTCTGTGGTAAAAGTTGCCTCTGCTTGGCTGCTCCGTCCATTTCTAATAACAACTTGTCCGTTCTTATCAAGGGTTGCCACCACTTTCTTGCTATCATCTTTATGCCGCCATTGCAGCCCATCCTTAGAGATCTCTTGGGTGATTTTCTCTCCTGTGTGCTTGACCTGGAGCACAGCGTTCCTGAGGTGCAGCTCTGTTGTGATGCCGGCGGTCTCATGGAGCTCCTTCAGCAGGGTTTCTGCAAACACTTTATCTGATCCGACCTCGCAGGCCACCACACTTGTTGTTTTGATTTGATCAGAAACCCTGAAGGTTCGTTGAATGATTTTGGAGACATCCTGTGCTCCGTACCCTGCCAGTCTCATCTCTCCTGAGTTGTCTCTTCTGCCATGTCCTACCAGCACCAGTCTGCTGTCCTCTGTCAGAGGCTCAGAGGCACCGTGGATCAGTTTGGGTTTTTGTCTTTTATCAAGAGCATAGACCGAAGTGACCCTTGGGTGCTTCTCATAAAGATAAGTAGCAGCTTTTCTGACAGTTGGGTCATCTTCCATAATGAGGATCTGCTGGTGGTCATACTGTGTGCTGTGATCAACCGGTCTTTGGGGAATTCGGTATTCAGAAACCGAGCCACGTTGATTCATCAGCTGGTAAATCTGTTGATGCTCCTGCTTGGTTTCTAAAACTGTTTGGACGTCACGGACCATAAACACTCGAGTGAAGTGATGTTGGAAGTCTTTGGTTGTGTTTCCATGGAGGGAGAACACTGGAACAGATCTCAGTGATGTTTGCAACATCAGCTCTGCGAGTGATGAGCCAGAAAGGCCAGACATGGTCTGTCCATCTGCTGAGACACTTCCAAATATCCTCACTACAGTGTAGCTGTCTGCGTCCGGCACACATGAGACATCGTACAGGCATTCTCTGTTGACTATTACTGAGTAATGAGGATCCATGCTGTACTCCTGTTGGACTCTGTCATGTGTTGACTCTTCTCCATCAGTCATGACCAGAAGTCTTTGACTGTAACTGTGCGAGATCTCCGAAGCACTTAGAAGAACATCTTGTGTCTTCTGTTCGGCGATAGCTGCCAAGAAGCTGTCAAAGTCCTGGGAAATAATTGATATTAAAAATGTATAAAAGCATCGAAAAGGACCGATTAAATCAGGTGAAGATAACATTACAGATGTTGATATAGTTTACTTTATCATGTGTGAATCTGACAGCGTTAACATTGATCTTAAAACATCCCTGTGTAGTTTTCTGAATCTCTGCCTTCGACTTTAATAATAAGTAGCTTTTAGTTTTAAAGCTGCTTTTCGTTTCATTTTAAAATGCACCAACCTGTTTCCTCTGAAGGACACAAGCAGTGATGTTCTCACAGTCCTGAAGATCGTCCAGCAAACGCAGTGGGTTTCCCAAACTAAGCAGATGATTAACATTAAAACATTTATCATAGAGGGCGACACAACAATGCAACAGATCCAGTCAAACCTACATCTGCGCTCTGAGTCCTTCAGTAATCACACTGTTCACAACAAGTGTTTCATAACGAGCTTGAATGAATGAATGAGTTTATTTTTGGGTGAGCATCAGATGCACTAAATGGAGAAATCCAGGAGAGATGCTAACAGTGGTTAGCTCGGGGCAGTACAGTGAAGGCATTCAAAGGTCTTTTTTAACCACTAATGCTGCTGAAAATAACAGCAAACCTCTGCAGCAGCATGAGAAGAGTCCCTACACACACAACAAAGCGTCATCAGCGTAGTTAGTGAAGCCAGAGTTTATTAAAGAGTGTTTTAAAGGCTTACCTACTGGCCCCTGTACCAGCTCCTCTCATAGTAAAGTCCATTACAGTGGAAGGAGCCCATTGCTGCTTTGTTGTGTGTGTAGGGACTCTTCTCATGCTGCTGCAGAGGTTTGCTGTTATTTTCAGCAGCATTAGTGGTTAAAAAGACCTTTGAATGCCTTCACCGTGCTGCCCTGAGCTAACCACTGTTAGCCACGTCCGGCTGTTAGAGACTCTCCTGGATTTCTCTGTTAATAGTTGTTACACAACTCAATGGATTATGTGATTACTAAAAAGACTGTGGGATGATTTTACATTTATATAATTTCACTTTAAGACTGAAAGAAAGCTGCAGCAGGGACCCCCTACTGTGTATATTTTAAAACATACAGTTGCGTATGAAACTGTATAATAACAGTTAGATATAACTACATTAATGTGTAGAGCGATCTTAAACCCACACACACCTTTTTATGCAGCCTAACATACAAATCTTCTGTGGGTGGTTATATTAACTATAGATCAGTGAGAGTTTGTTTTTAACAATTATATATTTTCTGATATTACGTTTATCTTTATTGTCAGACATTTTTTAATTTCTCAAGAAAAAAAACGTTTGCAAACAATAATTTGGTGCCCTGCAGCGACGCCGAGGAGCCTCTAGGCGTCATGGCGCCCCTGTTAAAGACCTTTATGAAACACTTGTGAAGCCACCTTTGGGTCCATGGGTTCTTGAGTCTTTCAGACACGTTTGCTGTGATGTCAGGGCTCCGCTCCTCCCACTCGTCGTATTTCACCTCTAGGGAGTTCAAACAAACCAACGAATAAGGAAAATTCAGTCACACAAACCTTCTACTTAGGGCGCCCTCCCACTGTGCCTCCGTCCCGTGCCCCGTGCTTTAGGGTCCTTGTCCCCCCTCCAGGCCCGTTTGTACTCACACTACCTGGGCCTCGGAGAATGCTTCTTGCTGCCTATACGTCTTCACGCCGTAACACGTCACACGCATTGATGACGTCATGGCGATGCGTGGCTTTGTTTCCAGATCTTTCCGTAGACCTCGGAGTTTTTGTGCGTCTTGTCGACTGTTTTTGAATCTTTTCATCGACCAAATCTGCAGTAAACACTCCACCTCCGCATCACACCAACGTGAACCTTTCACCGCCATTGTTTGAAATGTCCGCGCATGGTCCCTCCTTCTTTTTTCTACGTCCCAATAGGCGCACAGGAAATGACCTCAGAGCCACCGTAGGCCTCGTGCTCGTACACGTGCGCACGCTCGTGCTCGTACACGTGCAAACGTGCTTTACTAAAGCCCACCTCTCCCAAACGGGCCGTGGCAGGCAAGCGTGCTGCTCCTAGACGTGGTACGGTTGCACTCACACTGGTCAAAGGAACCAGACTTTAGCCGTGAAACGTGCTGGGGCACGGGACGGAGGCACAGTGGGAGTGCACCCTAAATGTCCTGTAGAGGGAGCACTTGGTCTGTACATCAGTCATTAATACACAGATTTGAGAGCCAAACAGTAGCTTGTGTTGATTTCACACTAGTTGTGTGTTTAGAGGTGAATCATTACCGTGACAACCACAGGTGCAAAGTCAAACAAGACTGAATTTTAAGGGTTACAAATTTAAAGACATAGAAAACCTCAACTTTAAGTCACTAAAAAGTAAAACATCTCTCACCGAATAGTTCAGTGAGGCTGAGGACGCTGACGAGGACCAGGAGCCTCAGTGTCCTCCAGCTCTTCATCCGACCTGCCATCCCCCTGCAAAACATCAGCGACACAGTGACAGAGACGTGACCGACCCTGGCAGGAGCAGGAATGCATCGAGCCTTTCTAATTATTACTGCAGAGAAACAAAAAGCTGTTTTTGGTCTTGTCTATTTGTGGCTTGTGTGGAGGAAATCACCTGAGTAACACCGCGGCGATAGAGCCGATGGCTCCACGATGAAAGTTTTGTAATACTGTATTTCTTCCTTTAAAGTCTGGGAGTCAAAGCCGGGCGTCCGATAATGGCCAGGGGAACATCAAGGGTGAATAAACATCTCATCTCATCTTCAGCCTCTGATCCTGGATCAGGTCTCAGGGGCAGCAGCTTTAACAGGGGACCCCAAACTTCCCTTTCCCGGGCCACATTAACCAGCTCTAACTGGGGGATCCTGAGGCGTTCCCAGGCCAGTGTGGAGATCTAATCTCTCCACCTGGTCCTGGGTCTTCCCCGAGGCCTCCTCCCAGCTGGACGTGCCTGGAACACCTCCCTAGGGAGGCGCCCAGGGTTCATCCTTACCAGATGATCCTGAACCACCTCAACTGGCTCCTTTCAACACAAAGGAGCAGCGGCTCTACTCCGAGTTCCTCACGGATGCTGAACTTCTCCCCCTCTCTCTAAGGGAGACTCCAGCCCCCCTCCTGAGGAAACACATTTCCACGCTTGGACCTGGACCTGGTTCTTTGGGTCCTGACCCGGCTTTCA